>NW_023270454.1:4686131-4979927 GCF_011800145.1 Mirounga leonina | reverse complement strand
CTTTCTTTCTTTCTTTCTTTCTTTCTTTCTTTCTTTCTTTCTTTCTTTCTTTCTTTCTTTCTTTCATCTTCCTTCCTTCCTCCTTCCTTCCTTCCTTCCTGCCTGCCTGCCTGCCTGCCTGCCTGCCTGCCTTCTTTGCATATGTAAGTGCCTTTTTGTTGCTTGCACATGTAAATAAGGTGGTTGGCTTTAGAATTCTTGGTAATGGTATTTTTCACTCACAACTCTAAAGACATTAGTGTCTTGTTCTTTGGCAATTAGATTTGCTAAAGAGAATTGGGAGTCCAGCTCCATCTATCTCTCTCTGTTCCTCTCTCTCTCATAGCTGCCTGGATGTTTATACCATTATTTCTTCATCCTTGAATTAAAAAAAAATCACTGATTCTAGTGATAGGTCTACATGTTAGTTTTTTTTTTTAATGAGCATTATTTTTTTAATGATCTGTCATAATTTTGCAGGTATAGGTCATAAGCACAAGAAATTTTTTATACAGTTGATTATTGCTTTTGTGATATTGATTCTGATCTCACTGAAACACTATCCATATTTTAAATTATGAACTATTTTTCATAATCTATTTTCTTCTTTCTAATTGTTTTCCTTTTTTTTTAAAAGATTTTATTTATTTATTTGAGCGAGAGAGAGAGCACATGAGCAGGGGCAGAAGAGAGGGAGAAACAGACTCCCCTGCTGAGCAGGGAGCCCCATGCGGGGCTCCATCCCAGGATCCTGGGATCAAGCCCTGAGCCGAAGGCAGGCACTTAACTGACTGAGTCACCCAGGCACCCCATCTGATTGCTTTCATGACGTATTTTTCTTTGGATGTTGAAAGATTTTCTCAAGCTTGTGTTTGAGTCCATTTAGGTTGCTATAACAAAATACAAACTGGGTGGCTTAAAAGCAACAGAAGTCTATTTCTGGGATTCTTGAAGTCTGGGAATTCCAAGATCAAGGTAGATCTTGACAGGTCTGGTGTGTAGTGGGAAACTGCTTCCAAGATGGCCAACCTTTTCTATAACCTCACATAGCAGAAGGGACAAGCTCTGATGTATCTTTTATAAGAAAATTAATTCCAATCATGAAGGCTCCGCTCTGCCCTTCTGACTTGATCACCTCCCGAAGGCCCCACATCCTAATGCCATTGCCTTTGGGGTTAGGATTTTAACATATGAATTTGGAAGGGACATAAACATTCAGATCATAGCAGTATATTTATAATCTACAACAGAATATAGCCAATCCTTGGAAATGCTTGGTCAGTTCCAGACCACCAAAATAAGTGAATATCACAATAAAGTGAACTAAATGAATTTTTGGCTTCCCAATGCATATTAAAGTTATGTTTACACCATACTGTAGTCTATTGAGTGTGTACTGGCATTATGTTAAAAAGATAATACACATACCTTAATTTAAAAATATTTTATTGCGAAAAGATGCTAACCATTATTTAGGCTTTCAGCCAGTCATAATCACTGATCACAGATCAGCATAACAAATATAATAACAACGAATAAGTTTGAAATATTGTCAGAATTACCAAAATGTGTCAGAGATACTAAGTGAGCAAATGCTGTTGGAAAAATGGTGCTGATAGATATGCTTGATGCAGGGTTGCCACAAACCTCCAACTTGTAAAAAATGCAGTATCTGTGAAGCACAATATAATGGAACACAATAAAAGGAGGTATGCCTGTACAGATTATGTTCTTTATTGCTTCCAATGTCACCTTAAATCTTATTACATGATAGTTTCCCTATATTCCTTACAATGATGTCTCCATTTTCATTTCAAGATCTTAGTTTTTTGTATCTTTCATCTTTTGCTTTATGTTTGGTTATTCTTTACTTTCATTGGCAGGATGAAACAGATGTTTACTAGAGTAAATAATTTTAAAATTATGTCCTTTCTCTGCCTTGTGTGTTGTATCTTTCTCTTTTACTCTTCTCCTTTTATTTTTCAGGCTTCATTGTTATTTCTAAGTTATTCATCTTCCAATGAGAAAAGGTCTATTCTTTTCTGATATTTGTGTTAGTATAAGTGAATCTCTTTGGGTTCCAGAACTGGTTTAACAGAAATTGTTAATATTATTCTATGATTTTCTATGCTGTAAAGCTGTGACTCATCTTCTGTAGGGTTTTGTGGAAGGATCTGGGATTTGGGCAGTCCAGCAGGACCTCCATCTTTGCAAATATTCTGCCCCAGAATGTTGATACTGTTCTACTAGTGCTTGCAGTTAATCCTGGAAGCAGGTGATTCTGAATTTTTTTTTTTAAGATTTTTATTTATTTAATTAACAGAGATGGAGAGAGAGCACAAGTAGGCAGAGAGGTAGACAGAAGGAGAGGGAGAAGCAGGCTTCCCACTGAGCAGGGAGCCCGATGCGGGGCTTGATCCCAGGACCCTGGGATCATGACCTGAGCCAAAGGCAGCTGCTTAACTGACTGAGCCACCCAGGCGCCCCTGTGATTCTGAAATTTTATGAGGCAAATTTTTAAGCCTCCTCCTCATCTCCCTTCAATCCAGGGGATGTAGAAGGGGATCTTTTCTTTCTTTTTTTGACTACTTTCTAGACAATGCAAGTGGTTTTCAGGAAAAAGAATTGCAAATTACCCTCTTGGTAATGTCTGTAAGGTTTGCTGCAAGTGGACGAGGTCTCTCCCCATGCCCTCCATCCCTTGTTTCTGGGACTCATGCCTATTTTCCTTAATGCCACGTTTCTTGTACAAGTGACTATGGATAAGTTTCCAAAGTCCTATGAGTCTTTGTATAAGTCCATCAGTAAAATGTCACCTCTTAAAAGTGGGACTGATTCAGGGACAGGCTACAACCTAGGAGAAATGAACAATTTATTTATAACTGGGAAAATAATAAGTTGCCTCAAAGGTTTGTTGTGAGAATCAAGTGCAGTTAGTCCAGTGTTGTACTTCATAACTCCCAGGAAATTCTAGCTCTTATCTATAGTGGGTATTGTTACTGTTTATTTTTATATCATTTTAGTCAGCTTCTGTCTGTTCCATCACCACTGTTCCTGGAAATCCATATTTAGGATGTCTATGTGACATGCTGTGGTGTTGTCTGTGTTGTGATGAACCTCTTCTAAATCCGTATGTTCTCTAACTGAGGTTTCAAGAACATTGAAAGGTTATTTTGGATCGCATGGCCTCCATGAAGGAAGACAATATATTCTTCATCCACAACTATCCTGTCCTACCTATCTCACATCAGTAACTAATCATTTAAGATAATTGATGACTACAAATTCATTAAATTATATGCAGTCAACCTCAAGTACAACATGAGAGATTTGGAATCTAAAATAAACCTGCTCTCATGCAACATGGTGATGTTATATTTCAATCTTTTTGTTTTCCTTTATTAGCTGAAAGTATTTTTATAAATAGATCTTTCTCTCTCTCTTTTTTTTTTAGATATTTGAAATACAACATTATTCTGATTCTAAACGAAAAGGAATGGTAATGACAGTGACAAACGAGATTTCACTACTGGATATTGTGATGGGACTATAGCAGTCTCCTATCTGACACTCAGGAAGGAAACAACTGCTTTCCAAAACAGCTAAATATGCAGGTCCAAAAAATGAAAGTACTTTTTAAACTGCCACATTCACTCCGAAGCCCATTCATCTCCTTCAGCATCCCAAAGATTAAGCACATGTTCTGCTCAGCTATATAATAAAGTGGCAAACACGCTGCACCACTGACATCCCAGGACAGTTGCCTGTAAAACTAGACTTCTGACGCTGGGCTCCAGCTGCACGTTCTCACAGGTCATCATCTTCATCCGGGAGAGCAGCCGTCTGAGCAACCTCTAGATCGTGCTCCTACTGTGCTGCCAAAGCTGGGTCCATGACAACCTCTGGTGGGGCAAGAGCAGGCATGGCAACAAACGCCAAGTTAGGGTCTCCAATTAGCTTCCTAGCAAGCCACAGGAAGGGCTTTTCAAAGTTGTAGTTACTTTTGGCAGAAATGTCATAGTACTGGAGATTCTTCTTTTGGTGGAAGACAATAGATTTTGCCTTAACTTTCCTGTCCTTAATGTCCACTTTGTTGCCACACAGCACAGTAGGGATGTTCTCACACACTCCTACCAGATCTCTATGGCAGTTAGGCACATTCTTGTGAGTAACCCCTGACATGACATCAAACATTATAATGGCACACTGGGCTTGGATGTAGTAGCCGTCCCGCAGCCCGCCGAATTTCTCCCGGCTGGCCGTGTCCCACACGTTGAACTTGATGGGTCCCCTGTTGGTGTGGAACACGAGCGGGTGGACCTCCACGCCCAAGGTGGCTACATACTTCTCGAATTCACCTGTCAGGTGATGCTTCACGAATGTCGTCTTCCCGGTGGCGCCGTCGCCAACCAGCACCAGTTGGAACTGGACTTGGGGCTCACCCTGGGCAGCCATGGCGCTGGTGCTTCCAGAAGCGTCTCCAGCCCGTCTGACTGAGGAATAGATCTTTCTCTTATCAACTATTTGGTTACCAAGTGTTTGCATAGAAAAGGCAGGATCAATGCTTGCTTCTTTCCCTTTACCTGTTTTTAAGCTAACGAGTTGGTTCCTTGTCTTTCTCCAAGGGTGACCAATTGATTTTTTCCAATTGATTTTTTTATATCATTATAAACTCCTGGTTTTAAATACAATTTTATGGGCTTAAATGCACTGTCTTTTTTTTTTTTTAATTTTTATTGATGCTTAAATGGAACGAACATGCCATATACCTGGAAGTATAGATCCAGAATGGTATAACACCAAGACTTATTCTAGTAAAATCACTGGACTTCAGAGATAAACAACAACAAAAAAATCCTTTGGAATCTAAACAGAAGAGCATATGATATTTAAGGAGACTTTTTAAACTTCATCAGACTTTCAATAGTAATCTTTTATGCCAGAAGAAAATAGAGTAATATATTTAAGATATTAAAAAAAGGAAAATGTGAGTTAAGGATTTATATCAAGGGAACCTGACTTTCAGTTATAAAGGACACACTATAATTAACATGCAAAAACCAAAGGAATATTGTTTCCATGAGTTTTTTTCTGGGGAATATACTCTAAATGTTGTGGATGAAAACAAATAGGGAGATGACAACACTAGGACTAATGATAAGCATAAAACAGACTTGGACCTCTGAAACAAATAATACATTATATGTTTAAAAAAAGAAGAAGATAGTAGGAAGGGAAAAATGAAGGGGGGAAATTGGAGGGGGAGATGAACCATGAGAGATTATGGACTCTGAGAAATGAACTGAGGGTTCTAGAGGGGAAGGGGCTGGGGGGATGGGTTAGCCTGGTGATGGGTATTAAAGAGAGCACATACTGAATGGAGCACTGGGTGTTATACACAAACAATGAATCCTGGAACACTACATTAAAAACTAATGATGTAATGTATGGTGATTAACATAACATAATAAAAGAAAAAAATGCAAACAAAACAAAACAAAAAAACATATAGTTGTCTTTGGAAATAAGACTAAATGAGGGTTGAAAGAGAGAGAGCTTAGTATACAATGGCTGTGATAAGGTTGATAAGCTACAACTTTGAAAAGTGAGGGTAGAGTAGGGAAAGCATATGCAAGAAAAATTTAATTGGTTTAAATTATCAGAATTGGTTATATTAGTATCATCTTTCTGAGATTGTTGTTTATATAATGTGGGATAGAGCAAAGAATTAAGGAGTATTCTAATTCTATCATGTTCTGCGTCTTGAGGACCAAGATTCTTAGTGTAGAAGAAAGAAAATACAGAAGAAATATGGGACAAGGTAAGGAAAATCTCTGTAAAATTCATTTGGAAAGGAAATATCAATATGAACTTATAGACCATCTTAAAAATAACCTCTCTCTCTCTCTCTGCCTCCTCCTCCACTCTCCACCCCCTACCTGTCTCTTTCTTAGCTCTGTCCTCTGAAAAAGCCCATAAAACAATGTTCAGCCCAATCATATCAAGTATCTCTAGTGCCAAGATTGTTGTCATGAAATATTGTTTCCTACTAAATTGTCTGTTTCTAGGTTGGGACAAAAAATAAACAAGATGAGCCTGGAACATCTTGTCATAACAAATAGCAAGCAAGCTATTAAAGACACACTAAGTTCATGTCAGAAGGACTCAGCAAAATTGAGCAGACTCCCATAGGCCAAAGTTGGACCAATATACCTACAGTGTTTCCAAGATTTTATTTCCTAATAAAATACAGCAAAGTATATATACCCTTCCTCCCACCCTTGAATTCTACTGGTAACATTGGGCTGTACTGGCTTTATCATGTATCTATCCAGCCATCCATCCCTCCATCCATACATTAATCTGTTTTGTATTTTGGAAGCATTTCAAAGTATATTGCATCCATTAGTACCCTGACTCTTAGATACTTCAGCCTGAAAATATCCACTTTTAACATGTAAAACTGGGAATGAAACACAAAGATGCCCCTAGTAAAGGTCTGAGAGCACCGACGTAGAGCTGGGGTAGCAAAGGAAAAGGAAATCTAACAAAGGCAGAGATGAAGGGCAGCTGGAAACAAATTTTTTAATCTTGACAGTTTTGCCTGGGGCCATTCATGGGTGGATTTTTTTTCCTTCTCCAATCTAAACCATTCATCTTCGTACACACATTTCTTTCCCTCTGTTACCTCTGAATTTATTGCTATTGGATCCTTCGCATAACAGTAGGAAATTTTCAGTATTTCATTTTTACCTAGGATATAGTAGCTGCTTTTATAGTAGGCTTTGAGCTTATAACAATAGAAGGAAAAATAATCAGCAAGTTATTCATTGAGACCTATTATGTTCACATAGGTATGTAGAAATCATCAACTTTGTCTTCCATGTTTCATACACTGTGTACCACTTGGGGCTTCCACCACTGATTGTGCTTATTGCTTTTTTACCTAAGGAACTTGGAGCATGCTGCTAGCCTTGCCTGGAAAGCCCCCTTTCTCAGAATCCCCTTTGGCTGGCTGACTACCACTGCAAAATGTATACAGTTACACACAGCTATGTGTATGTCAGGTATATACATTATGCATTTTATATATATACATAAAATATTCTCTCTATTCTATGTTTAATATTATACACACACATATTTTTTAAAAGATTTTATTTATTTATTTGAGAGAAAGAGTGAAAGAGAGAGTACTAGAAGGTAAGGGGCAGAAAGAGAGGGAGAAACAGACTCCCTGCTGAGCAGGGAGCCCGACACAGGGCTCAATCCCAAGACGCTGGGATCATGACCTGAGCCAAAGGCAACTGCTTAACGGACTGAGCCACCCAGGTGCCCCTATACACATATATTTATGTACACATATACACTCATCATATATATCAACTGTCAATCTACCTATGCCATTTTCCACAGCAACCACAGCTGAAGGGAGATAGCATTGAATTGTTCCCTATGTATTTCCTTGTAGATGTAAGTGCTTCCAGTTTTGCTGTTGCTTTGCTCAAGGATATGGAATGATGCCTTTTCAATAATTCAGTATAAAGCCATGGAACTGTTGAGACTCTAGCCTACTATCTGTTATTATAAAGTCATATAAATTAACTGTGATTTAGGGGAATAAATTATAAGTTTTACTTTATTATTATATAATTACATATGTTATATATAATATATATTATTATATAATAATTATAAGCTTTACTTTATAAAGGACATACAAGATTCATAAAACTGCATTATATATGGCAAGGTATGGACCTGCTTGTGTACCTCAGTCATGATTGAAATCTTTCACTTAGATGTGGGCACCAGTTCCTGGAGCATAGCATTCTTATGGTATTTTTTCAAAGTTTGAATATGCTTATTATTGAAGGTAATGTTGTTATGTACCTCCACAGTAATAAAAAAAGTGGAGTTACTATTAGATAACCTTTGTCATCATTGGCATTTATCCATGGGGTACAGAATATTTTCACTTAGCCATTTTATTGCAAGCATTTCAGTCACAATTATGCCACAGATAAAATTTTAAGACAATTGTATTAAATCAATTTAATTCTGTGGCAGATTTTTTTTAAAAGAGCAGTGACATCATTTCCAATGTTCCCATTTTCATTTTTATTTCATAAACTATTTTTTTCAAGATCGATTCTTTTCAATTTAAATATTAGACTAATATTTGATTCATCAATCAAATGTTATTCATCCTGGCCTTCTGCCACTGGAGTGTTTTCTTTGATAGCAATCGTTTTCTCCAAGTCCCATAATCCTTGGTCAGGTTTTGTGGATATAAATTCACCAAGAATATATGATTCTTTGATTAACTTGACTCAATTTCCAGTATTCAGGTTTTAACAGTTAATACATTTATTTTGGATTTATTTCTGCAGTAATGCTTACAAAGAATTAGTTATGAGATTGACTTATAGAGAAGTATATGTTAGCTAATCTAAGACAAAATTGGGAAAAATTTTGAGATAGAAAGAGAGAGAAACAGACACAAAATGTGTGGGGAAGTCTAAGGGAGAGAGGAAGATGGGAAGTGAGAAGAGAACAAGTGGCAGTGATGGGAGAGGGAGAGGAAAAGAGAGGTGTGAGAGAAATTAATTTTGGTGTATTGAGTGCTAAGCAATGAATATGGGTGTGGTATGTATGTAGGGTGAAGTACTCAAAATACCCTTGGGGGCAAGTGTTTTACGGCTTAACTAGTCATTGCAAATGATTTTTGTAAAGATCATTTTTGGACAAAGCTCCTTTATCCCCAGAAGCTTAGAATCAGGGAAGCGAGAACTGGGCTTGTCCACCTTGGTTTGGGAGCAAATATATTTCCATAGAATAGAATACTTTTATTCTTGAGAGACATGAGAAAGAGCAATATTGCACAGGGCATAATAAATCATTCAGAAAAAAAGTTTAGCATAGTTCACTTGAAAACTGCTGCAAATAAATCTTTGTTTAAGGTTGCTTATAATTCTTCCTTTTGGGGGGAGGGTAGGAGGAACATGTCTTTAAGTTCCATAGCCTATTTTATAGACAGTGCACTTTCAAATGACCCCATCCTGGGCTGAGCCGCATTTTTGCTAGAAAGTCATCTGAAATGGCATGGTGTTATGGAAGAAGTCATGCCACAGTCTGGACATACCGTAAATTGTCTCTCCTCTCTAGGCCCCAGCTTCCTTATGTGCATAAAAGGGAGTTGAACTTTGAGGTTTTTCTAGCTCTGGCATGACAGGTTTGCTGTCTTTGGGATGTGTATATATGTCCCTCTGGACATTCTGTGAGTGATGAGAGCTGTGTCAACACAGCTTTGCCTTTCCACATGCATTCTGATGACTGGGACACTGTCATAGCAAGCAGCTGCCATCTCTTCGTCCATTATCGACCCCAGCTTGTGGTGGGTGGGCCTGACCCAGCCAGCCCAGGCTGACCCCTGGTTAATGGGAACTGAGCATAATCACATTAGCTCAGTTGGGAGTTTTGAAAATTACATTAGCTCATCCACCAAAATGAATCAGCCAATAATTTATGTGATAGATTTGCAATTAGAATATAGAGTTCTTTTTTTCCTGTTCTTTGTGTCTCTTTGATAAAGAAACAAAAGTAAAACCACCCAAAAAAGCACTGAAATTTCAAAGAGCTTGTAGGTTACGTTTTAATAAAATTTGATCCTCTAGCTATATTGGTTTGGTCCTTTAGGTGAAGGATCATTTTACGGATAATTTTGTTGTTGGTCATTCTACATAATCTACTGAGGGTTCTTGGTAAAGATCATAGATAAATAAGATAAATAAGTTTGAATAGTTAGTAAAAATATTTATCAGAGCTAAAAATTTCAGGAAAACTGGCTTGCCTTAAAATTTTCAGAGGAATATTTGTTCCCTAGGTCTTTCTAATGTGATTATATGAAAGGTATAATAATTGAGAAAATATGAGGTACTATTTTTTTTTAAGATTTTATTTATTTGACACAAAGAGAAAGAGCACAAGTAGGCAGAGAGGCAGGCAGAGGGAGAGGGAGAAGCAGGCTCTCCACTGAGCAGGGAGCCCGACGTGGGGCTCGATCCCAGGACTCCGGGATCACGAGCTGAGCCGAAGGCAGCCGCTCAACTGACTGAGCCACCCAGGCGCCCCCAATATGAGGTACTACTAGTACTTACATTTGGGAGGCTTTAACTCTGTCTTTGAGTGGGGGAAGTGTTTAAGGTAGAACAGATAGCATAAGTAGGCATTTATTTGCAATGGCAGAAATTTGCTGAGAGATAGTTACCATGAATCAAATATTAATTTTTACATCAAATATGGTGCTAAATATTTTACATACCTCACATTTTAATTAATGTTATTACATTCATTTTATAGGTGAGAAACTGAAGCTCACATTACTTAAGCAACTTGCCCATGTCACACTACTAATAGATGGTTGAGCAAAACTTCAGAGCCTTGCACATTGTTCTCAATTCAGGCCTTAGATTAAAAAAAAAAAAAAAATCACCAGTAAGCTAAAAAATACCTACATCCACAACAGCAATAACAATAAAGACTTACTGAATCAGAATCTGTGGGAGAAGGGTCATCTTTAATTTTAAGAAATTCTACAGGTAATTCTTATATACAGCCAGCCAGGACTTCCAGGTGTGGATGAGGCACTTTTAGGCAGGTTCTAGTTTTGGAAAAACCCTAGAATGTAGCTGGTCATTAAAAAAAAAAAAAAAAAAGGAATGTTCACTGGCCTTCAGGAGATATGCTATACTTACTGTCTGTGGTAGATAATTATTAGCTGTATATGCATGAATTGCAAGTTAGTCCCTGTACTTAGAAGGCTAGGGAAACACTGCTCAATTGAAGGTTACTGGAAGAATTGGAGTTACCCTTTTTCTTCCACAAAGAAGAAGACAAGGAGCAGAAACTAGAACACTGGAGTTCCATGAAAGGAAAGAGAATCTCATCCCAAGTAGGATGAGTTGCAGACCGCTAGGAAAGAGAAAGCATCACAGGCTTTGGAAAAGGATGAAGATGTAAATGGAGTAAGATGCAGGAGGCAGCATGAGGCAGAAGGAGAGTGGAGGAACAGGCTGAGATACTGCCTCTGAATAACAGGCAATCTCACTCCTGTTTCTCACAGTAGTGGTAGACAATACCGGGGCAGGGTTGTATCTTGTCCTGCATATCACACCTGAGAGGAGCATGGAAGAACTGGACAATGTTTTGAAAGAGTGACAGGGGCATTAAGGGATTCAAAAAAGTCATTTTATAAATTTCTGAGGGAATCTGGATTGCCCCATATCTTAGAATGGGGAACAGCAAATTTAGAGGAAGGACTTGTAAAAATCTTTAAAAATATTTGAAGGGATCATGTGGAAGATGGAACAAATAAATACTGTTTTACTCCAAGGGACATAACTAAAAACCAATGGAATAGAAGTCAGGAGACACAGATTATTTAAATGTGAGAAAATATTCTTGAACAGCTAGAAATAGCCTGTCTAGGAATAAGATGCAAACAGGCAGGCAGGGCTGGGCTATTACATTATTATTGATAACATAGGGTAAATGTGGACATTGGTTATATTTTTAAATTAGGTCACCTTTAGTGTGTCTTCCAACATTTTCAGCAACCTCTGGCAGCCCTGGAAGAGGGGCGATGAGTCCCAGGTAACCCAAGCATGTGTTTCTTTCTTTTTTTTTTTTTTTTAAAGATTTTATTTATTTATTTGAGACAGAGAGAATGAGAGAGACAGAGAGCACATGAGAGGGGGGAGGGTCAGAGGGAGGAGCAGGCTCCCTGCCAAGCAGGGAGCCCGATGCGGGACTCGATCCCGGGACTCCAGGATCATGACCCGAGCCGAAGGCAGTCGCTCAACCAACTGAGCCACCCAGGTGCCCCCAAGCATGTGTTTCTTATCTGTGTGGCCCACAGGTTTATAGAGCAAATAACACAATCATATTATGGGACATGAGTGGGGTGGGGAATGATATGCTGCAATAAAAGCCAGGATTTGGTAGTTAATTACAGATGCTAGATAAGCAAGCTGTAGAGCCAACATGGGGGAGGAGATCGATTAGTCAGGAAAATTAGGAGCAAGGAGCACTTGGAGTCAGAGAGACTAAATGAATTCTGTGATAGTGCTTATGGCTGTGACAGTCTTTACTCTGACCCAAGATGCTTTCATGGATGGCCCTGGGCTCTTTGAAATTCAATGGAGTTTAATTTAAATTAATTTTAATTTAAGTGTCATTCAGCATTTTCAAGTTACAGATTTTATGTCGTCCAATGACCATACAGTGCTTAACTCTCAAAACTGTTGTATTTATTGCATCTGGATTAATAAAAATTACGTCAGTGTGGTAAGGTAGTGGAGCCTCTGAATTAGAAGTCAGGAAACATGGCTCTGATAGAAATAACTATTTGACCTTAAACAGTTAATGAAAATTTGTTTGTACTTCTGCTTAATCACTGGCAAAATGTCCAGACTAAATGTAACTGCCGCAGCCAGTTCTTCAAGATTAAAATTACATAGTTATATTATATACTTATATCCTTTAAACCTTATTACTATGGCCACTACTCTTGTTACTTTTTTTGGTGTCATCTCTCAAATAGTCTGTGATTCAGTCTTTGTTTCAAGAAAGTGCCATCAACTATAGGATTATAAATATTGGGCAGAGATAAATTGTCTCAGCCAATTACTTTTGTGACAGTCTAAAAAAATAGAGCTGTAACCCCAATGACCCCAGTATTTCTTTGAAGTCTTGCCATAAGATACTTTGCCATTGGTTTTTAAGAGCATGATGCCTGGCAGAATTTATCATCCTCTTCAACAGATTGCATCTATTATCATTACCCAGCTATGTGTCTTCCTTTGTAATCAATTTTATTGTTGTGGTAAAATATAGCTAACATAATATGTATCATTTTAACCATTTGTAATTGTACGCTTCAATACATTCAAAATGCTGTGTAACTCTCTACACTATACCCACACTTATTATTATTTTGTTTTCATTTTTAATTACAGCCATCCTAATGCCCATGAAGTGGTATCTCACTGTACGTTTGACTTGCATTTCTCTAATGACAAATGCTGTGGAGCATCTTTTCATGTGTTTACTGGTCATTTGTACACCTTCTTTGAAGAAATACCTATTTGAATTTTGACCAGTTTTGAATTGTGTTTGTTTTTTATTGTTGAGTTTTTGGAGTTCTTTATTTATTCTGGATACTAATCCCTTCTCAGATAGATGATATGCAAACATTTTCACCCTTTCAGTAAGTCGTCTTTTTTGTCTTCTTAACAGTGTCCTTTGATGAGCAAAAGTTAATTTCAATAAAGTCTAATCTCTGTATTTTTATTAGAACGTTTAATTATTTACATTTATGTAATTACTGCTAAGAAGGGACTTATTTCTGGCATTTGTTATTCATTTTCTCTATATGCTTTATCACTTTTTTAGTCCCTCATTTTATCTATTTCTGTCTTCTTTTGTGTTTAGTTGATTTCTTTTTTCTGTAGCAAAACATTTGATTCCCTTCTCATTTTCTTCTGCCTATATTCTAGAGAGATATATATATTTTTTGTGGTTACCATGAGTATTAAATTTAAGGTCTGTTATGCTTTGAATTATGTCCCCCCCTCCCCCATTTTCATGTTGAAGCCCTATCTCCAGTATAACTGTATTTGGAGATAGGGCCCTTAGGAAGGTATTTAAGGTTAAATGAGGTCATTAGGTTGGGGCCCTAATCTGATAGAATTGATGTTTTTATAAGAAGAGGAAGAGACATTAGAGATCTCTCTCACACTATACATTCATACAGAAGAGGCCACGTGAAAACTCAGCAAGGAAGTGGTCATCTATAAGCTAGGAAGAGAGATCTCACCAGAAACCAACCCTGATGGCATCTTGATTTTGGACTTCTAGACTCCAGAACTTGAGAAATGAGATTTCTGTTATTTAACCATCCATCCAGTTTGTGATATTTTGTTATGTCATCCTGAGCAAGCTAATACAATGTCTTAAAGTTATAATAATATAATTTGAATTTATACCAACTTAACTTTAATAGCACACAAAAACTTGTATAGGTCCATTCCTCCTTCTGTTATTGATGTCACAGAGTTTATCTTTATACATTGTGTACCCAGTGAAATAGAATAATAATGTTTTTTATGCGTTTGTCTTTTAAATAATGTATAAAATAAAAAGTGGAGTTACAGAGCAAAATTACAATAATACTAGCTTTTATAGTTGCTCATGCATTTACCTTTACTGGAGATCTTTATTCTTCCACACAGCTTTGAGTTACTGCCCAACATTTTAATTAATTAATTTATTTTAAGTAGGCTCTATGCCCAGTGTAGAGCCCAAAATGGGGCTTGAACTCAGAACCCTAAGCTCTGCTAAGACTCTTAAATAAGGCACTCAGGTGTCCCCCCCAACATTTTTATTTTAACTGGGAGGATTTCCTTTAGCATTTCTTGCAGGGTGGGTCTAATGGTAGCAAATGTCTTTATCTTTAGCTTTTTGTTATCTGGGAATATTCTCATTTCTCCCTCACTTTTGAAAGTCAGTTTGTCAGATATAAGATTCTTGGTTGACAGTTTTTTCTTTCAGTTTTTTGAATATATCAACACACTACTTCTGGCCTCCAAGGTTTCTATTGAGAAATCAGCTGACACTCTTATTAAGGATCACTTATATGCGATGATTTGTGTCTTTCTTACTGCATTCAAGATTCTCTCTTTGTCTTTCTTTTGACAATTAGATCTTGGTGTTGGTCTCTGGATTTATTTTACTTGGAATTGAACTTCAGTATTGGCATACTAATACACTACCAATCAATACCAACCCTATCAGATAAAGTTCAAGATTTCCTTAGAGTTCTTTTGCATTTAGGATATATCCCATAAAAATTATATAGAATACTGCATTTAAAAATCATCATTTAAATTTTATGTGGTTTTGTTATTAATTTTATATAGAACTACATTACATTCCTTTCTACTTATGGTTAAGTTTTAGATTGCATATTTATTCTTTTTGATTTAATTTTTTGAGGAGATAAAAATATTTATATGTTTCATTCACATATGTATAAAGACTTAGAATATCTCACTCTCATATATATCTCTTTCAAGGTGTTCTTAGTCACATCTATAAATAACTTTCCCCTTAATTTCTGATTTATCCTGTTTCTTTTTGCAAACATAAGCAAATTCTTAATTTCTTTTCTTCTAGCATGAAACAGTAGATCATATTTATTCCCCCCCCCCCCATATTTGGTCTATTTTCTTTGCTTAAAATTTTTTTCCTGAACTTTGGAAGGCTTTGTTTTTGTCCTAGTCATTACTTTTCCTTATCATGACATCGATTCATTTTTCTTTACTTAGGTCTCTATTATTTGGCTTTTCAGCTTCAGGTAATAAATGCTAATTCTCACTGAAAATTTAGGGATAATAAATAAGTTGATTGTATTCTTTTCTTTCTTCTCCTCCTATTACTTTAGTTGCATTATTTCCACTGCGTTAGAACATATAAGTTAAATGCTATTCTTTGCTTGTGCTCACCTTTGTTTTAATCTTAGATTTCCAGTTAAATATATTAAAACTCTTTTGCCAAAATTCCCTCAGTCAAACTCTTGGTTGGATGAAACTGGTCATGTATAAAATTCCCCATGAAATATCTATAAACAAAATCTGAGTTCTTAAACCTATCAACTATATTTTTTTTCTTTTGCCTTTGATATTTAAAGGACTATTTAACTATATCTAAAGCTATTTCACATTTTTCCCCTTGACATTTAAAACTACTTTTTTTCACTTTAGTCTTGATTTTTGTGGTGTTATCAAGTTGTCTAACAAAAAACTAATTTTATTTCTTTTGTCAGTAACTTGGTCTTTTACCTGAAGGCTTAGATTATATTTTTATTTATCTTTAAGTTTTAGTAGTTTCTAGCACACTCTTTGCTGTCAACCATATCAGCTCTACTTTTTCCAGGTACAACCCTGGGTACCTTGTACTTTCATTTTATTTTCCCTGATGACTTCAATTTTTCTTCATTTCATTATTTGGGTGATCACTTTTCATTCTACCCCTTTCTCATTCATTTCAATTCTGAGATTTTGAATATTTGACTCAAAGAATTATTTTATTTGAAAAAATTTTTAGAAGTATTTAGTTGATATGGGAGTGTTTATTACAGTTTTCCTCTGTTTTATGGTTGATTTTTAAGGGGAGATGACATTAGCTGCAATATTTTTTTTCTCATTTACAGTTTTATTCCTGTAGTGACTTTGTAAGTACTTTTATATCATTTTTCTCTTCATCTTTAAATGTGTTGTATTTTTCTGAAACAGCATTAATAGGTGTTTGTAGACAAGACTTAGGGGTTTCATTGCATTTTATGTTTCTTATGTCAGAAGAACTGTCTTCTGTTGGTATAGTAAAGTGCAGTTTCTTTAATCAGTGGATAACTGTTATGAATTGATGTGTTTTGTCATTTGTGATTCTGATAATTGTCAAAAATTTCAGCTATTCTTCTTTTTTTTTTTTTCCTCCAGCCTGAAGCTTACAAGGTATGTTTCTTCATTTCAAGTCACTCTTCTCTTCCCCAGAAATATATTTTCCCAAGCCTGGTATGACTCCAGTGCACTTCAAGCCCTTTCATTCCAAAGGTGATTAATGAAATCTGGCAACTAAATGCAGCACATAATCCTAAAACAGCTAGATATTGTCATGGGGGTGATTGGCAAAACTTGATTATGGACTGTGGATTATAGAATAGTATTGTATAGTATATCAATGTTAAATCTACTGAGTTTGAAAACTGTAATGTGGTTATATAATTTTTCTTAGGAGACATACAGTGAAGTATGAGATAAAAGAGCATGATGTGTGCTACTTCCTCTCAGATAATTCAGAAAAAATAATATTTATATATATCAACCTAAATGTTAACATTTGATTAATTTTGAATACTGTATATGAGTGCTCCTTTACCCTTTCTGCAAAGTTTATGTAAGTTTTCACTTACTTATATCAAACAAAAAGTTGAAATAAGAAAACCTCTTCCTTTCAGACAGATCCATAAGGCCTCAGAGTTATCAGTATTTCATTGCTCACAGTGGGATTCTTCAGTCAAGGTTTACTGTGTTTGTTTCCAACACCACTATGTCCCTGCTGTCTTTACCTCTTTTGCCTACAGAAGCTTCTGCAGCCACAAGCCAGTAAGACATTTAAGTGACTAGTATGATGAATTGCTGGAAGCTGAGTGTGGACTAACATGAGAGAGAGATTGTACTGGGGCAACATTCTCAGAGGGTCTCCCACACTTCTATGGGCTTTACCTCCATGAGCCCCAGCAGGTTCTCCTCCTGAAGATCTGAGGAAGATCCTCTCCAAGCTCTGGCTGGGAGAAGAGAATAAACCTTATGAAACACACTCATAACCTTATTCATAACAAATGCCTCCTCTCTAGAATCAAAGCAAGAAACAGATTCTTAATTATAGAGAACAATCGGATGGTTACCAGTGGAGAAGGAGGTAAGGGGATGGGTTAAATAGGTGATGGGGATTAAGGAGCACACTTGTGATGAACATAGGATGATGTATGGAACTATTAAATTACTATATTGTACACCAGAAACTAATATAGTGCTGTATGTTAACTAACTGGAATTAAAATAAAAATATTAAATTAAATTAAAATAAAAACTTCAAGTAAAAAAAAAAAAGTCTGCTCTCCAGAGGAAGACTTTGTCAGAGCCTTATCTTAGTTGGATAAGGGCATTCTTACCACTTTAGCCACTCTAGCATTCCTTTTTCAGTTATAGGGGAGAAAAAAACATACAAACATAGTAAACATGGATCAGAGCTTTAAAGAAACAGATTGGGAATGTTGTGGCCTAGAAACAGAATGGGGAACAGGGAGGAATAAAAGCTGTATCACTGAAGAGCCACTTGTAAAGGCCACAAACTGGACAAAAGACTGAGATCTAATTTTAAGATTATAGAATGTTTCTCTTCTCCCACACTTTATCACCACAGTGACAGAGCTCTAGTACTACATTAAATTATAGTAGAAAGAGCCACAAGACTTAGATTCTCCTTGAAGAGAAGTACTTAGGGAAACCCAAAGTCAGCAGAGGAGATAAAAACAAGGACACTAGAGAAAGTCAATTGATGCCTTTGGCTATGAAAAACATTAAATACAACCAAGGGTAGCCAAATTAATATAAATCTTCATACCAAAGGTCTATTTACCTTGGTTTCTATTACCTAACATATCAAGTCCAGATTTCAAGAGAAAATTACAATACATGGCAAAGGCAGAAAAAACAGTCTCAAGAGACAAATCATAGAAACCAGACTCAGGTTACAGAGATGTTGTAATGATCGAAAATGAAATTTAAAATAAGTATGATTAATATGTTAAGGATTCTATTGGTAAAAGTAGACAACATAAAAGAACAGCAGAGTAATGTAAACAGAGAGATGGAAACTCTAAGAAAAAAGCAAAAGAACATGTTAGATCAAAAGCATTGTAACATAGTTGTAGAAACACTTCGAAGGACTCATCAGTAGATTCAACAAAACTAAAGAAAGAATCAATGATCTTAAAGATAGGTCAATAGAAACTTCCCTAACTGAAATTCAAAAAGAATAAAGAATAAAGAAAAAAAAGAATAGAACATCCAAGGAATGTGGGACAATTTCAAAAGATGTAACTTATGTATGATTGGAATACCCAAAGGAGAAGAAAGAAAGAACGGAGCAGAGGAAATATTTGAAGTAATAATGGCTGCAAGCTTTCCAAAATATAGAAAACAAATCAAAGATCCAGGAAGTTCAGAGTACAATAAACAGGATAAGTACCAAAAATAAATCCCATGTAGGCATGTCTTATTCAAACTGCAGAAAAGGAAAGACAAAGGGAAATCTTGAAAGAAACCAGAGGGGAAAAGCATCTTACATATAGAGGACCAAGGATAAGAATTACACCAAACTTATCAGAAAACCATGCAAGCTAGGAGGGAGTACTGTGAAATATTTAAAGTGTTGAAGAAGAAAAACCACCAACCTAGAATTCTATATCCAACATTATTCTTCAAAAGTGAAGAAGAAATACTTTCAGAAAATTTAAAAAGCTAAGAGAATTCATCACCAGCAGACTTCCACTGCAAGAAATGTTAAAAGTTCTTCAATTAAAAGAAAAATGTTATAGGTCAGAGAATTGGATCTACATGAAAAAGCATCAGAGAAGAAATAAAAGAAGGTAGAATAAAATCTTGTGTTTGTTATCTCCCCCATTGATCGAAATGATAATCATTTGTTTAAATAAAAGAATAACAATGTATTAGGTGATTATATCATATTGATAAGTGAAATGAATGACAATAATTTCAGAAGAGACAGAAAGGAGGAATTTGGGTTACTTTCTACATGTGAGGTGGTATGTGGTATAGTGTTATATGAAGGAAACTGTAAATAAGTTAAAAATTCATATTGGTAACTTTACAGCATCACTAGAAACAGCTAAAAAGAGAAGTATTAGTGACATACTAAGATAAGAGATGAAATAGAATCATAAAAATTCCTTAATTAAAACCAGAAAAGTCAGAAAAAGAGGCCAAAGAAGAAACAAAGAACAAATGCATGAGTAGAAAATAATTACAAACATGGTAGATATTAATCCAATGATATCAATAATTACTTTAAATGTAAATGGTCTAACCACACCTTTTAAAATACAGAGATACAGGGGATTTAAAAAACTCAATTATATGTTGTTTACAATAAACTTACTTTTTAAAATTTAAAATCAATTAATTAACAAATAGTGTATTATTAGTTTCAGAGGTAGAGTTTAGTGGTTCATCAGTTGCATATAACACCCAGTGATCATTACATCAAGTGCCCTCCTTAATGCCCATCATCCAGTTACCCCATTTCCTGCCCTCCTTCCCGCCCACAACCCTCAGTTTTTTTCCTATAGCTAAGAGTCTCTTATGGTTTGTCTTCCTCTCTGATTTCATCTTATTTTATCTTTCCTTCCCTTTTGTCTTTCTTTGACTTATTTTGCTTATCATAGTACCCTCTAGTTCCATTCACCTTGCAAATGGCAAGATTTCATTCTTTTTGATGGCTGAGTAATATTCCATATTTTTTATATATATATATATATATATAATATACCACATCTTCTTTCTCCATTTGTCTGTCAATGGACATCTCAGCTCTTTCTGTATTTTGGCTACTGTGGACATTGGTGCTATAAACATTAGGGTGCATGTGCCCCTTCAATCACTATCTTTGTATTCTTTGGATAAATACCTAGTATTTATTTGCTGAGTCATAGGATAGCTCTATTTTTATCTTTTTGAGGAACCTCCATACTGTTTTCCAGAGTGGCTGCACCAGCTTGCATTCCCACTAACAGTGTAAGAGGGTTTCCCTTTCTCCCCATCCGCCAACATCTGTTGTCTCCTGAGTTTTTAATTTTAGCCATTCTGTCTGGTGTGAGGCGGTATCTCATTGTGGTTTTGATTTGTATTTTCCTGATGCCAAGTGATGTTGAACATTTTTTCATGTGTCTGTTGGCCATTTGTATGTCTTCTTTGGAGAAATGTCTTTTCATGTCTTTCTGCCCATTTCTTGACTGGATTATTTGTTTTTGGGGTATTGAGTTTGATAAGTTCTTTATAGGTTCTGGATACTAGCCCTTTATCTAATAAGACATTTTCAAATATCTTCTCCCATTCTGTAGGTTGTCTTTGGTTTTGTTGACTATTTCCTTTGCTGTGCAAAAGCCTTTTATATATATATTTTTTAAATTTTATTATGTTATGTTAGTCACCATACAATACATCATTGGTTTTTGGTGTGGTGATCCACAATCCATTGTTTTCATGTAACACCCAGTGCTCCATGCAGTACGTGCCCTCCTTAATATCCATCACCGGGCTAACCAATCCCCCCCTCCCCTCCCCTCTAAAACCCTGTTTGTTTCTCAGAGTCCATAGTCTCTCATAGTTCATTTCTCCCTCCAATCCCCCCCCCATTTTTCCCTTCCTTCTCCTAATGTCCTCCATGTTATTCCTTATGTTCCACAAATAAGTGAAACCATATGATAATTGACTTTCTTTGCTTGACTTATTTCACTTAGCATAATCTCCTCCAGTTCCCTCCATGTTGATGTAAAAGTTGGCTATTCATCCTTTCTGATGGCTGAGTAATATTCCATTGTATACATGGACCACATCTTCTTTATCCATTCATCTGTTGAAGGGCATCTCGGCTCTTTCCACTGTTTGGCTATTGCGGATATTGCTACTATGAACATTGGGGTGCATATGGCTCTTCTTTTCATGACATCTGTGTCTTTGGGGTAAATACCCAGGAGTGCAATTGGTGGGCCATAGGGTAGCTCTATTTTTAAATTTTTAAGGAACCTCCACACTGTTTTCCAAAGTGGCTGTACCAACTTGCATTCCCACCAACAGTGTAAGAGGGTTCCCCTTTCTCCACAACCTCTCCAACATTTGTTGTTTCTTTCCCTGTCCATTTTTGCCATTCTAACTAGTATAAGGTGGTATCTCAGTGTGGTTTTGATTTGGATTTCCCTGATGGCTAATGATGATGCACATTTTTTCATGTGCCTGTTAGCCATTTGTATGTCTTCTTCAGAGAAGTGTCTTTTCATATCTTCTGCCCAATTTTTGACTTGGTTATTTGTTTTTTGGGTGTTGAGTTTGAGAAGTTCTTTATAGATCTTGGATACCAGCCCTTTATCTGTAGTGTCATTTGCAAATATCTTCTCCCATTCTGTGGGTTGCCTCTTTGTTTTGTTGACTGTTTCCTTTGCTGTGCAGAAGCTTTTTATCTTGACAAAGTCCAAAAGTTCATTTTTGCCTTTGTTTCACTAGCTTTTGGAGATGTATCTTGAAAGAAGTTGCTGTGGCCGATGTAAAAGAGGTTACTGCCTATGTTCTCCTCTAGGATTTTGATGGATTCCTGTCTCACATTGAGGTCTTTCAAACACTTTGAGTTTATCTTTGTGAATGGTGTTAGAGAATGATTGAGTTTCATTCTTCTGCATGTGGCTGTCCAATTGTCCCAGCACCATTTATTGAAGAGACTGTCTTTTTTCCATTGCATGTTTTTCCTGCTTTGTCAAAGATTATTTGACCATAGAGTTGAGGGTACATATCTGGATTCTCTATTCTGTTCCATTGGCCTGTATGTCTGTTTTTGTGCCAGTACCATGCTGTCTTGGTGATCACTGCTTTGTAATATAGCTTGAAGTCGGGCAACGTGATGCCCCCAGCTTTGTTTTTCTTTTTCAACATTTCCTTGGTGATTCGGGGTCTTTTCTGATTCCATACAAATTTTAGGATTGTTTGTTCCAGCACTTTGAAAAATGTCATTGGAATTTTGATCAGGATGGCATTGAAGGTATAGATTGCTCTGGGTAGCATAGACATTTTAACAATGTTTATTCTTCCGATCCATGAGCATGGAATATTTTTCCATCTTTTTGTGTCTTCTTCAATTTCTTTCATGAGTGTTTTGTGTTCCTAGAGTATAGATCCTTTACCTCTTTGGTTGGTTTATTCCAAATTATCTTATGGTTTTTGGTGCTATTGTAAATGGAATCATTTCTCTAATTTGTCTTTCTACAGTTGCGTTGTTAGTGTATAAGAAAACAACTGATTTCTGTGCATTGATTTTGTATCCTGCCACATTACTGAATTGCTGGATGAGTTCCAGTAATTTGGGGGTGGAGTCTTTTGGGTTTTCCACATAAAGTATCATGTCGTCTGCGAAAAGAGAGAGTTTGACTTCTTCTTTGCGAATTTGAATACATTTTATTTCTTTTTGTTGTCTGATTGCTGTTGCTAGGACTTCTAGTACTATGTTGAACAATAGTGGCGAGAGTGGGCATCCTTGATTTGTTCCTGATCTTAAGGGAAAGGCTCTCAGCTTTTCCCCATTGAGGATGATATTCGCTGTGGGTTTTTCATAGATGGATTTTATGAACTTGAGGAATGTTCCCTCTATCCCTATACTCTGGAGAGTTTTAATCAGGAAAGGATGTTGTATTTTGTCAAATGCTTTTTCTGCATCAATTGAGAGGACCATATAGTTCTTCTCCCTCCTCTTATTAATGTGTTCTATCACACTGATTGATTTGCGAATGTTGAACCACCCTTGCATCCCGGGGATAAATCCCACTTGATCATGGTGGATGATCCTTTTAATGTATTGTTGGATCCTATTAGCTAGGATTTTGTTGAGGATTTTGGAATCCATATTCATCAGGGATATCGGTCTGAAATTCTCCTTTTTGATGGGGTCTTTGCCTGGTTTGGGGATTAAGGTAATGCTGGCCTCATAGAATGAGTTTGGAAGTTTTCCTTCTGTTTCTATTTTTAAAAACAGCTTCAGTAGAATAGGTATTATTACTTCTTTGAATGTTTGGTAGAATTCCCCAGGGAATCCATCAGGCCGTGGACTCTTGTTTTTTGGGAGGTTTTTGATCACTGCTTCAATCTCGTTACTGGTTATTGGCCTATTTAGGTTGTCAGTTTCTTCCTGTTTCAGTCTTGGCAGCTTATAGGTTTCGAGGAAGGCCTCCATTTCATCCAGATTGCTCAGTTTATTGGCATATAGTTGTTGATAATAATTTCTAAGAATTGTTTCTATTTCCTTGGTGTTATCGCGATCTCTCCACTTTCATTCATAATTTTATTAATTTGGGTCCTTTCTCTTTTCTTTTGGATAAGTCTGGCCAGTGGTTTATCGATCTTATTAATTCTTTCAAAGACCAACTTCTAGTTTTGCTGATCTGATCTACTGTGTTTCTGGTTTCTAATTCATTGATTTCTGCTCTAATTTTAATTATTTCTCTTCTAATGCGTGTCTTAGGCGTCATTTGTTGCTTTATCTCTAGTTCTTTAAGGTGTAGAGTTAGTGAATTCGGGATTTTTCTATTTTTTTTTTTTGAGGTTCAGAAGCTTGTATTTAAGAACAGACCACTATTCATAGCAAATAGTGCAGTTTGCCACTTATTGTGATACAAAGTTTGCTCTTAAGATACACTTAATTTTTAAAAAAATTTTTTTATTCTTATATTATCCCCATACATTGCATCATTAGTTTTAGATGTAGTGTTCCATGATTCATTGTGCATAACACCCAGTGCTCCATGCAGAATGTGCCCTCCTCAATACCCATCACCAGGCTAACCCATCCTCCCACCCGCTTCCCCTCTAGAACCCTCAGTTTGTTTTTCAGAGTCCATCATCTCTCATGGTTCGTCTACCCCTCTGATTTCCCCCCCTTCATTCTTCCCCTCCTGCTACCTTCTTCTTCTTCTTCTTCTTTTTTTCTTAACATATATTGCATTATTTGTTTCAGAGGTACAGATCTGAGATTCAACAGTCTTGCACAATTCACAGCGCTTACCAGAGCACATACCCTCCCCAGTATCTATCACCCAGTCACCCCATCCCTCCCATGCCACCCCCCACTCCAGCAACCCTCAGTTTTTTCCTGTGATTAAGAATTCCTCGTATAAGTGAGGTCATATGATACATGTCTTTCTCTGTTTGACTTATTTCGCTCAACATAATACCCTCCCGTTCCATCCACATCATTGCAAATGGCAAGATCTCATTCCTTTTGATGGCTGCATAATATTCCATTGTATATATATACCACTTCTTCTTTATCCATTCAACTGTCGATGGACATCTTGGCTCTTTCCACAGTTTGGCTATTGTGGACATTGCTGCTATAAACATTGGGGTGCGCGTACCCTTTCGGATCCCTACTTTTGTATCTTTGGGTAAATACCCAGTAGTGCAATTGCTGGATCATATGGTAGCTCTATTTTCAACTTTTTGAGGAACCTCCATACTGTTTTCCAGAGTGGCTGCACCAGCTTGCATTCCCACCAACAGTGTAGGAGGGTTCCCCTTTCTCCGCATCCCCGCCAACATCTGTCGTTTCCTGACTTGTTAATTTTAGCCATTCTGACTGGTGTGAGGTGGTATCTCATTGAGGTTTTGATTTGGATTTCCCTGATGCCGAGCGATGTTGAGCACTTTTTCGTGTGTCTGTTGGCCATTTGGATGTCTTCTTTGGAAAAATGTCTGTTCATATCTTCTGCCCATTTCTTGATTGGATCATTTGTTGTTTGGGTGGTGAGTTTAACAAATTCTTTATAGATTTTGGATACTAGCCTTTTATCTGATATGTCATTTGCAAATATCTTCTCCCATTCTGTCGGTTGTCTTTTGGTTTTGTGGACTGTTTCCTTTGCTTTGCAAAAGCTTTTTATCTTGATGAAGTCCCAATAGTTCATTTTTGCCCTTGCTTCCCTTGCCTTTGGCGATGTTTCTAGGAAGAAGTTGCTGTGGCTGAGGTCGAAGAGTTTGCCGCCTTTGTTCTCCTTTAGGATTTGGATGGACTCCTGTCTCACATTGAGGTCTTTCAACCATTTGGAGTCTATTTTTGTGTGTGGTGTAAGGAAATGGTCCAGTTTCATTCTTCTGCATGTGGCTATCCAATTTTCCCAACACCATTTGTTGAAGAGACTGTCTTTGTTCCATTGGACATTCTTTCCTACTTTGTCGAAGATTAGTTGACCATAGAGTTGAGGGTCCATTTCTGGGCTCTCTATTCTGTTCTATTGATCTATGTGTCTGTTTTTGTGCCAGTACCATGCTGTCTTGATGATGACAGCTTTGTAATAGAGCTGGAAGTCCGGAATTGTGATGCCGCCGGCTTTGCTTTTCTTTTTCAACATTTCTCTGGCTATGCGGGGTCTTTTCTGGTTCCATACAAATTTTAGGATGATTTGTTCCATTTCTTTGAAAAAAGTGGATGGTATTTTGATGGGGATTGCATTGAATGTGTAGATTGCTCTAGGTACCATTGACATCTTCACAATATTTGTTCTTCCAATCCATGAGCAAGGCACGTTTTTCCATTTCTTTGTGTCTTCCTCAATTTCTTTCATGAGTATTTTATAGTTTTCTGAGGACAGATCCTTTGCCTCTTTGGTTAGATTTATTCCTAGGTATCTTATGGTTTTGGGTGCAGTTGTAAATGGGATCGACTCCTTAATTTCTCTTTCTTCTGTCTTGTTGTTGGTGTATAGGAATGCCACTGACTTCTGTGCATTGATTTTATATCCTGCCACTGAATTCCTGTATGAGTTCTAGCAGTTTTGGGGTGGAGTCTTTGGGGTTTTCCACATAAAGTATCATATCATCTGCAAAGAGTGAGAGTTTGACTTCTTCTTTGCCGATTTGGATGTCTTTTATTTCTTTTTGTTCTTTGATTGCTGTGGCTAGGACTTCCAATACTATGTTGAATAGCAGTGGTGATAGTGGACCTCCCTGCCGCGTTCCTGAGCTTACGGGGAAAGCTCTCAGTTTTTCCTCATTGAGAATGATATTCGCTATAGGTTTTTTATAGAATGCTTTTATGATATTGAGGTATGGACCCTCTATGCCTATACTCTGAAGAGTTTTGATCAAGAAAGGATGCTGTACTTTGTCAAATGCTTTTTCTGCATCTATTGAGAGGATCATATGATTCTTGTTCTTTCTTTTGTTAATGTATTGTATCACATTGATTGATTTGCGGATGTTGAACCAAACTTGCAGCCCAGGTATAAATCCCACTTGATCGTGGTGAATAATCCTTTTAATGTAGTGTTGGATCCTATTGGCTAGTATTTTGGTGAGAATTTTTGCATCCATGGTCATCAGGGATCTTGGTCTGTAATTCTCCTTTTTGATGGGGTCTTTGTCTGGTTTGGGGATCAAGGTAATGTTGGCCTCATAAAATGAGTTTGGAAGTTTTCTTTCCATTTCTATTTTTTTGGAACAGTTTCAGAAGAATAGGTATTAATTCTTCTTGAAATGTTTGGTAGAATTCCCCTGGGAAGCCATCTGGCCCTGGGCTTTGGTTTTTTTGGGGAGATTTTTGATAACTGCTTCAATTTCCTTAGTGGTTATAGGTCTGTTCATGTTTTCTATTTCTTCCTGGTTCAGTTTTGGTAGTTGATACATCTCTAGGAATGCATCTATTTCTTCCAGGTTATCTAATTTGCTGGCATAGAGTTGCTCATTATATGTTCTTATAATTGTATTTCTTTGGTGTTGGTTGTGATCTCTCCTCTTTCTTTCATGATTTTGTTGATTTGGGTCATTTCTCTTCTTTTTGATAAGTCTGGCCAGGGGTTTATCAATCTTGTTAATTCTTTCAGAGAACCAGCTCCTAGTTTCGTTGATCTGTTCTACTGTTCTTTTGGTTTCTATTTCATTGATTTCTGCTCTGATCTTTATTATTTCTCTTCTCCTGCTGGGTTTCGGTTTTATTTGCTGTTCTTTCTCCAGCTCCTTTAGGTGTAGGGTTAGGTTGTGTACTTGAGACCTTTCTTGTTTCTTGAGTAAGGCTTGTATTGCTATATACTTTCCTCTTAGGACTGCCTTTGCTGCATCCCAAAGATTTTGAATAGTTGTGTTTTCATTTTCATTGGTTTCCATGTATTTTTTTAATTCTTCTTTAATTTCCTGGTTGACCCATTCATTCTTCAGTAGGATGCTCTTTAGCCTCCATGTATTTGAGTTCTTTCTGACTTTCCTCTTGTGATTGAGTTCTAGTTTCAAAGCATTGTGGTCTGAAAATAGGCAGGGAATGATTCCAATCTTTTGGTACCGGTTGAGACCTGATTTATGACCTAGGATGTGATCTATTCTGGAGAATGTTCCATGGGCACTAGAGAAGAATGTGTATTTCGTTGCTTTGGGGTGGAATGTTCTGAATAGGTCTGTGAAGTCCATTTGGTCCAGTGTGTCATTTAAAGCCTTTATTTCCTTGTTGATCTTTTGCTTAGACGATCTGTCAATTTCAGTGAGGGGGGTGTTAAAGTCCTCCACTATTATTGTATTGTTCTCGATGTGTTTCTTTGCTTTTGTTATTAATTGCCTTATATAATTGGCTGCTCCCATGTTAGGGGCATAGATATTTGCAATTGTTAGATCTTCTTGTTGGATAGATCCTTTAAGTAGGATATAATGTCCTTCCTCATCTCTTATTACAGTCTTTGGTTTAAAATCTAATTTGTCTAATATAAGGATTGCCACCCCAGCTTTCTTTTGGTGTCCATTAGCATCGTAAATGGTTTTCCACCCCCTCACTTTCAATCTGGGGGTGTCTTTGGGTCTAAAATGAGTCTCTTGCAGACAGCATATCGATGGGTCTTGTTTTTTAATCCAGTGTGATAGCCTGTGTCTTTTGATTGGGGCATTTAGCCCATTTACATTCAGGGTAACTATTGAAAGATAGGAATTTAGTGCCATTGTATTGCCTGTAAGGTGACTGTTACCGTATATTGTCTGTGTTCCTTTCTGGTCTATGTTGCTTTTAGGCTCTCTCTTTGCTTAGAGGACCCCTTTCAAGATTTCCTGTAGGGCTGGTTTTGTGTTTGCAAATTCCTTTAGTTTTTGTTTGTCCTGGAAGCTTTTTATCTCTCCTTCAATTTTCAGTGACAGCCTAGCTGGATAGAGTATTCTTGGCTGCATTTTTTTTCTCATTTAGTGCTCTGAATATATCCTGCCAGTCCTTTCTGTCCTGCCAGGTCTCTGTGGATAGGTCTGTTGCCAATCTAATGTTTCTACCCTTGTAGTTTCCATATCTCTTCTCCTGAGCTGCTTTCAGGATTTTCTCTTTGTCTATGAGACTCGTAAGTTTTATTATTAGATGTCAGGGAGTTGACCTATTTTTATTGATTTTGAGAGGGGTTCTCTGTGCTTCCTGGATTTTCATGCCTGTTTCCTTCCCCAAATTAGTGAAGTTCTCTGCTATAATTTGCTCCAATACCTTCTGCCCCTCTCTCTCTTTCTTCTTTTTCTGGGATCCCAATTATTCTAATGTTGTTTCGTCTTATGGTATCGCTTATCTCTCGAATTCTGCCCTCGTGATCCAGTAGTTGTTTATCTCTCTTTTTCTCAGCTTCTTTGTTTTCCATCATTTCATCTTCTATATTACTGATTCTCTCTTCTGCCTCATTTATTCTAGCAGTTAGCGCCCCCATTTTTGATTGCACCTCATTAATAGCCTTTTTGATTTCTACTTGGTTGGATTTTAGTTCTTTTACTTCTCCAGAAAGGGTTTCTCTAATAACTTCCATATTTTTTTCAAGCCCAGCTAGTATCTTTAAAGTGATAATTCTGAACTCTAGATCTGACATCGTACTAATGTCCATATTGAGTAGGTCCCTGGCAGTCGGTACTAACTCTTGTTCTTTTTGTTGACGTGATTTTTTCTGTCTTGTTATTTTGTGCAGAGGAGAATAGATTAATGAGAGAACAAAATGCTAGCAGAGTAACAACGTCCCCAGAAAATATACTCTAGACAAATCAGAAAAGACCTGAAGCGGTGGGAAAAGAAAGGGAAAGAGAGAAAAAGAAAAAGAAAAAAAAGAAAAAGATAAAGATAAAGATAAAAACAAAAACAAACAAAACAAAACAACAACAACAACAAAAAAAACAGAATGTGATCAAATATGATCAGGCTGGTATATAGATCAGTGCCACACACTAGATTTGGGGTGTATTTTGGTCTTTTAGAAGAAAGTGCCTCCCAAAATTTTAAAGAAAGAAAAACTTATATATGTACAAAAATAAGGGTTGATATGATGAATGGATGGAATATGACTGTAAAGATGGAAATTATAAAAAATTTCATAAAAGGAATTGATAAGAAGTTGTTTGAAAAAGAAGAGGATTTAAAAAAAGAAAAAAGGGAAAAAAAAGGGAGAGGATGTGAACAGGCAGGGGAATAGAAAACAGCATATACTAGAGATTTAGGGTATATTTTAATCTGTTAGAAGAAACTATCTCAAAATTTTAAAGAGAGAACAACTTATATATAAAAGCCAAAAATATGGGTAACTACTATGAAGGGATAGAATATGACTCTAGGGCGCCTGGGTGGCTCAGTTGGTTAAGTGACTGCCTTCGGCTCAGGTCAAGATCCGGGAGTCCTGGGATCGAGTCCTGCCTCAGGCTCCCTGCTCAGCGGGTTGTCTGCTTCTCCCTCTGACTCTCTTCCCTCTCATGCTCTCTGTCTCTCATTCTCTCTCAAATAAATAAATAAATTTTTTTTAAAAAAAGAGGAATATGACTCTAAAAATGAAAAATAAAAATTTTTTTTTTTTAAAAAGATTGATAAGATGTTGGTTGAAAAAGGGAAAAAGAAAAATTCAAAAAGAAAAAAAAATAAAAAAAGACAGTTAAAAACAAAATTAACTTTGAAAGACTAAAGAATCATGGTAAAAAAGCCGTGAATTCTATGTGCAATATTCCCCTAGCGCTGGAGTTCTGCCGTTCTCATTGATCGGTAAACTTGGTCTTGGCTGGCTGTTCTCACTGATCTTCTGGGGAGGGGCCTGTTGCCGTGGTTTCCAAATGTCTCTGCCGGAGGCGGAATTGCCCCGCCCTTGCCCCCTCCCGGCTAAGTAATCTGCTCGGGTTTGCTCTCCGGGGCTTTTGTTCCCTGCGAGCTTTCCGTCCAGCTTTGGAGGCAGAGAGTGAAAATGGCGGCCTCCCAGTCTCTGCCCCGGAGGAGCCGAGAACTCGGGGCCCGCTCCTCAGTGAGCCCCCAGAGAAAAGCCGTCAGTCACTCCCGTCTCCCCGGTCTCCGGCCGCACTCCGTGCTCACCCGGCCTGTGACTGCGCGTTTCTATCTCTGGCACCCGACCCTGGGTGGAGTCTCCAAACCCAGCAGATCCCTGCGGTGCAGTCCCGCGCGGCTCCTCCCAGGGGAGGAAGGTGAGTCTCCCCGGATCTGCCGCTTGTTGGGTCCCTGCTGGAGGAGTAGTGGCCTGACTGTGCCGCGGATCACGGTTTATGGCGACCCCGAGCTGAGAGCCCGCGCCTGGGCTCCGCCTCTGCAGCCGGCTTCCCTGCTCCGATCCCTGGGAGCTCTGCCACACTCAGGCACCCCCGGTCTTTCTGTGACCCCGAGGGTCCTGAGACCACACTGTCCTGGAGGGTTCCATCCCCCGCTTAGCCACCAGAGTGACGTCCCTCGGCGGAGCAGACTTTTAAAAGTTCCGATTTTGTGCTCCGCGGCTCTATCACTTGCCAGAAGCGGCCGACGGAGGCCCCTCCCCCGCCATCTATCCTCCCGAATATCGCCTCGGATTCACTTCTCCACACGTCCTACCTTCCAGAAAGTGGTCGCTTTTCTGATGAGAGAGTTGTTGCTATTCCTTTCTTCGATCTCCTGTTGGGTTTGTAGGTGTTCAGAATGGTTTGATCCCTATCCAGCTGAATTCCTGAGAGGAGATGAAATCCAGGTCTCCTACTCCTCTGCCATCTTGCTCCGCCCCCCATGTGAACACTTTTGATTACATGGGGTACACTCAGAGAATCTAGGATAATCCCTGGCTTATGTTTGACATGTTTTTATGTACAAAGGATATAGTTATGAAAAAAACAGTTGAGATCCATCATTGGAGCCTGCATTCCAGCAAAGAGTTAGAGGTGGGATATGTTGAAGAGAGGTAAGTAACAAATAAATGAACAAGATAACTATCTGAATTTATATGTGGTATAAAAAAAAGATTATGTGATAGAGTGATTATAATGTAGTTATTTTAAGTTACATGATCAGAGAAAGTTTTACGGAGAAGGTAAGGTGATGTTTAAGCTTAGAAATGAAATTAAAAACAAAACAAAACAAAACAAAACCCCTAAAACCAGTGAGCCAAGTACACATCTGGAAGCAGAGTGAAAAAAGAATAGAATGACACATGGGCAGTCCTAAGACATTTGGTATATTCTAGGAGACATAGATCTGTGCAGCTGGAGCTTATTGAAAATCATAAATTTGAAGATATAGGCTGGAACCAGATGAATGGAAGGCTTTTTTATTTTAAGTCCAGTGGAAAGCCATGACAAGGGTTTTAGATATAGGTAGGTGAAGAGGTTACGTGTGTGTGTGTGGGGGGGTGAGATCTGATTTATGTTTCAGAAAGATATATAGCTGCTCTGTGGAGAATGGATTTCAAATGAGCAAGAGAAAATACCAATAATCCACCATAATCCATTGAAGAAAGGACAGTGGCTTGACAAGGGTTTTAGCAGTGAAGTGCAAACATTAAATGGATTAGGAATATGTTTTAGAGATGAAGGTGACAAGACTTGCTGATTAATTTAATTTTTGATATGTTACATAGGATAAATAAAGAGTAGCTACTCTTTATTACAGCTATTGGGCAACTGGCTAGTTAGTGGTGCCATTTACTAAAATGGGGAAGATGAAAAAAATATAACCTTGGATATGGTGAGGTGTATTAAGAATTCTGCTTTGGCTATATTACTTTTGTAATCATTATTAGGCTCCAATGAGGAGGTGCAAGAAGAATCTTAGATTACAAAGTTAGAGTTGAGTAAATGTGAGGACTGAAGATGCAAACTGAAGTCACCAGCATATATATGGTATTTAAGGACACAGGAATGGAGACAGTATAGACAGAAGAGTGGAAGACACAGAAGAGTCTTGAATCATTTCATATATCAATGTCAAGTGAAGAAGGAGAAATCAGCAGATAGTGCAGTAGGGAGGATATAATAGTTTTGAGGTGACAAAATCCAAAAGTAGAACCATTTTAAGTAGGCAGATGAGGTGAACTCTTCTGAACACTGCTGAGAGGTCAAATAAGATGAAGACAGAAAAATCATTGGCCGCATGGAGTTCATCGGTCACTTTAATTTTCATAGTCTTAGTGAAGTGGTGGTGACGGAAGCCCAGTGCCTCAGGGTAGAGAAGAGAGTGTGATGTGAGGAACTAGATAACTCATAGGAGTGGAAGTTTTGCTGAGAAAAGGAACAAAAAAATGAGGTGTTAATTGGTGGAGGATGTAGGTTTATGGTGTGGATGTGTATTTGTGTGTGTTCAAATGGATGATGCTAGATTAGGTTGGTATGGTAATGAAGTGGATCCAATAGAAGGAGAAATCAGTTATGAGAAATTCAGAATTAAGTCCTTAAAAACAAAATGAAACAAAAAGTGGTGGGATCCAAATTCAAGACTGGCCTTAGATGGGACTGGGGACACTTTATGCATAGTAACAAAAGGCAAAGAACATGGTATAGATGCAGATGCAAATGAAGTGGTTGAAAAATAATTGCTCATTTTTTTCTAAATGAAATGTCAGACAAGAGTAGCTATAAGGGAAGTGGCTGTAAAAGAGGGTTGGAAAGATCAAAGTTTTGAGAGAAAAGGAACACAAAGCAAATGATATTTTTGGAGCATGGAAAGGGTGGTGAGATCATTTGGGCAGTGTTGTGTGTCTAAGAGATTTGTGATCATGAGTTTGAAGTTAGACTTTCGGGGTGATTGTATATTTTTCTCCAGATCTTTCCAGCTGCATATAAGCAGCCAGAGTAAGCAGAAAAAGTTTAACCAGGAAAGACAGAGTGTATAAGAAATCCTTTTCTTCACAATCTCAGTAATTCTAGCTATTATCAATCTTTAATTATGTCATTATGGTAGCTAAAAAACAAAATCTCATTTTATTTTAGCTTGCATTTCTCTTACCTCTAGTGAGGCTGAGTATCTTTTCATATGCGTATCAGTCATTGTATTTCCTCTTCTACAAATTTTTGGTTCATATTCTTCACTTATTTTTTCTGCTAAATTATTTGCTTTTCTTCTTCTTGATTATTAAGATTTATATATTGGATACTAACATTTTGTTATATATCATGCTCTATTTTCTCTCAGGTTATTATTTATTTTTGATTTATGGTGTCTTTCACTATATTGATTGTTTGAAGGCATTCATAGTGAAATATATCCATATTTTCCTTTGGAGCTTGTGGGTTTATGGCTTGCTTACTCTTCTCTTTTACCCCACTCGAAGTTTATAAAGTTAATCTCCTATATTTTATCACAGTATTTTTCAAAATTTTAAAGTATTTGATCATTTAATAATTTGTTTAATTTTGCATACAGTGTGTGGTGTTATTTAATGGATAACCGATTGTCCAATAAATTTTCCTACTGATCTAAAATGTCACTTTACATATTTTAAATTTATATACATATATACATATGCAAATACATAATCATGTATCTAGATTTTCTTCTGTCCCACTGTTTCTTGTTGACACCAGTTACTGTTTTAACTAATGTAGTTTTGTATCATGTTTTGATATTTTGTAAGGCAAGTCCCTCCCTTATTAATCTTCCTTTGTTGGTTATTCTTGCTTATCTCTAGATAAATTTTATAATTTGCTTATCAATCCCAATGAGCTTTACTTGCATTGAATTTACATATTAGTTTGGGGCAACATTTAAATTTTGCTTTGGGAGAGGAAGACAAAAGCAGAGAGAAAGACACCCTAAGTGGGCTAAAGTGAGCTGATCCTGTGGTCTTGAGACATGGTTACAGATCCCTCTGGGTAGAAGAGTTCCAAAGGCAGGAAAGGGAGACATATAGAGTCAGCTTCATTCCAACCATATATTTACCAAAGAATAGTCTCGAAGATTCTAAATGCAGCAATTTTGATTAAAACTACTTGCTGGAATGATGTCCAAGAAGTTGTGTCACAGCCATTCCCCCCCCCCCCAAACTGATGTTTACATCTGTTGAAATCAACTAATATTCTCAAATTACTCAGTTATTTGGTAGGAACAAGTTAAAAAGAAAATAGAAACAAGAAATTGGGGAGAAGAGGCAATAATGGTGAGATGTAGGAGAGGAAGTTTATAATTTATCAAAGTAAGAACACTGAAAATTTTTAAAAAATTTCTATTTTGTGAATATCTTGGATAGAAGAAACATTGTAAGGGAATTAGAGTTTATCCAATAAAAGGAAAGATACTAAGTTACCATATACATCCCTTCTTCACAGACCCATGGGAGCAGCATTAGATCTCACCCTTGAAAATCTTAAAACTGAGCTCCTTCCTACCTAGTTTAACACAAGAATATCATATGCTTTATTTTCATAGCTGCAGGAATTTAAGGAGTGCTCCTATGCAAAAGAAGTATTGCAGTCTTGAGCTATATACATCTATCAACTTTTCTTTCATTTTCTTTCCTGTGATGTTTTTTAATTTTTTTTGCTTTCTGCAAAAAGAAAGAAAGAATGGAAGAGGGAAAGATATGGTTAGAATGAAATCTTCAGCAGTACGCAGAGCTGCAGTGTTGCTTCGGGACCTCATTTCTGATGGGGCTAATGGTAGGGAGCTATTTTTAGACAGGCTCTGAAATTTCCTTAGTAACAAGGGTTGGGAAGAACTCTGTCCCTTGCTGCTGCTGGAAATATCCCTAGCCAGCCAGGGGTCTTGCCCCTGATTTCTGTAACTTTGGAGTTCTTCTCAAGTGCTCGAAGGTTCAGGATTATTTTCATTCACATTAACACATATTTCATGGTTGGAGACTTTTCATGAATATTTACCAATCCAATTGTGTATTATATTTTGTTTTGATGATAATGTGTTCTCTTGAAGGGGAGATATTTCATTTTGATGGCTAAGCTTTCTACTGCAACAACTAATGTCTATGCTTAGGCTTCTCATACTTTGAGATTTATAAGCTTTTTAGTATATTTCACTTTTCTGGGTATTGGCCAGAAGCCTAGTATTTTTTTCCTTTCCTTTATGTTTGTTCTCTTTTTCCTTCCCTCCAGCTTGACCATCTGTTTCCCTACTTTTGCTTCTGTAGAACCACGGACAATGTACCAAGAGGTTAAACAACACATGTCATCAAAGGATTCAGTTTTTGGAAGTCATCTCTGATCTGTGCAAGTACAGAGTGACTTCTGCAAAGTGTTCTACATCTTGTTACCATCTGGGCCTATTACCTCACCTAGAGCACCACTAACAAGGCCAAGGTCATGGATTCAGAGCCTGTATGGTCCAGTTTACTTTAAACAGGAAAGAATTCTCTTTTGTGACCACAAAAGTTATCAAGTGCTAGTAGGGGGTTCAACTTGAAAATGAGCCCACACTGGAGGTCCTGGTGAGAGTTGGGTTGGAGTCAGGCTATCATCATTATTCCAGAAAACTTCAAAACATATGTTCTATGGCTGGACAGTCAGCAGGTCTCCTGTCTCAATGCACTCTTTATATTAAGGTTTAGAATAGATAGGTCATGAGCAATCATCTGTTTCCCACATCTAAAGCCACACAGAGAAAGACCCAAAACTTAGTCTTGTCCTCTATGTCATTCTGCCCTTCTCTTCATTTTCCCCAATCACATCCCTATAAAGTGGATCTCTGTGGAGTTACCAATCTTGCCAATGGAGATTAAGGGACTGGCACCATTAAATCTGAGGAGGTGAGCTGCCACATGCAAATGGGAAGAGAGTTGCCATTAGATGTGCATGATATTTGAGGACTTTAAAGAGCAGAAATTTTGAACATCTTCTTCATTGAGTTTTGTAATAGTAGTAAAATATTTGCAGGATAATTAAAATTGCAAACCATTTCCATATCTCCCATTTCATCTGGTCCATCAGATGTGAGATTGGTTTGACAGGTATTATTACATCATTCAGATCAGATTAACTATACAGAGAAAGATTGCATGGCTTGCCCAAAGTCACACAATCTAGAAGGTCTTTGGACCCTGATCCAAGGGAATTTCTATGATATCACACTGTATTTTATTTCTTGACTTGCACCTGCAGAAATATCTCAACAGAAATTGACTGTATTATTGAAACCATTTCTATTTTATTTTTTGAGTTGATTAGGGAGGGCAGATTTCATACAACTTCTATAGTCACAATTACATACCAAACCAGATTTATGGATATGGCCTCAAAGGAGATAGAATAGATAGTTTTGAAAATCATCGAGAGCATTTTTAGGGAGACTATGTCACACGGAGGTTGATAAAGTTTCCAAAATTAGAAAGACTTGCCTTCAAATCCTGGCTCTGCCTTAGTTTATTTTTCAAACAATCCTGCCCTCTGTGATTAGGAAATGACGTTGGCAACAGTCTTTCTGAAACTAATTTGCCAAATTGTGTAATAGTGCTGCTTGGAACTGAAATTCCAAAGTGAGAAAATTATTAAAGGGATTTCAATTCGGAATCTTGGGAGTAGGAGGAAGCAAGATGTTCTTAGTCTATTCCCCCAAGACCAGTGTACTTCAACTGTGTGGCATTTCTCTTCCAATTAAAGGTATGTCTTATATCCAAAGGGTCTCATTTACATTTTGCTGCTTTGCAAGCCCTAGCATCATCTTACCTTATTTTTGTTACAATATTACATAATGCATTATGTCTTGATGCAATTTAATGCCTCCTGCTGACTACTTAAAATTACTAAACAGAAGGTCAGACTAGATCAGTGAACAGCTATTAAAAGGCACAGGCAGCAACACAAAGAGTAGATAATTAGTACTCAATGCAAACCAAAGCCATGAGAAATGTGGAGAAAAAATATAAACAAGGTGTTTTTTAAATTTTTTGACTGCATGTTTCTCCCATTCATATCGATGGATTTAGATCCATCATTGATTTGCCTTTTTGGAATTTGCTTTCATTCTTGTGAAATATTTTATACATACAGAAGAGTGCCTAGCATATATGTACAGCTTAAAAAACAATTACAAAACAACATCTGTGAACCACTCAGACCAAGCAGGGACTTATCCCATGCCTCTCCATAGTCAGAACAGAATCTTCCTTCACCCTACAACATCAACCGAAGAAGTGTGACCATCTGTCCATGTTTGTCTCTATAGATATGTCTTCTTCTAGTTTATCCCCTGAGGACTTTAGTTTGATTTTGTTTAGTTTTGAAATTCATGCAGGTGAATTACACAGTTCTTTTCTTTTGTGGCTGCTTCTTTCACTCAATAGTATATTTGTAAGATTCATCCATGTTGATAGATGTATATGTAGTTTATGTATTTCTTTTGTAATATAGTATAATATTATATTCATAGTTAACAATTTTTATATTGATTCTATCCTGAAGCACCTTGGATCATTTCCAGTTTGGGGATATTTTGTATAATATTGCTATAAATACTACTGTATCGATCTCCCGGCTATGTACTATAGTTTCTTCAGGGTGTATACTTAGGGGTAAGGCATCATAGGGAGGGCATGTATACCTCCAACTTTATTTGACAATGTTAAACTATTTCCAAAATATTTGCATCATGTTTTTACTCCTGAGAGAGTTCCTATTTGTTCTACTTTCTACTAACATTTGAAATTATCAGACACTGTAATTTTTGCCAATCTTATAAGTACGTCATGGTTTTCCATTGTGGACTTAATGTGCATTTCCTTGCTTGCTAATGAGTTGATCACATTTTTTTTTTTTTTTGTAGCCATTTGGATTTCCCATTTTATGAAGAATTTATTAAAATAATGTGCCCATTGTCTTTCAATTGGGCTGTTTGTCTTTCTTATTTGTCTTTTCTTGTGGGTTATACATTATATGTATTATTTGAAGTAAGCACTTGAAGGAGATGAGAGAAATAGCCAGGGGATACCTGAGGGAAGAAAATTCCAGGTAATGAAAGAGGTTCAGTGCTAAGATCCTATGCCAAAAGTCTGCTTGAGGTAAAATTGTGAGAGGGAAATTAGTAGTAGTGAAGTCATAAGGGTGATGGAGGGAGGCCTTGTAGGCCTTATAGACATTGTTGGCTTGGACTCTGAATAAAATGGGGAGCAACTGTAGTGTTTAGAGCAGAGGAGTGACATAACTGGACTCCTCCCTCTTTTTAAAAATTAATATACTTTATTTTTTTGAACAGTTTTAGGTTTATAGAGAAGTTGAGTGGATCTAATGTGCTATTGGGAGAGTTTGTGCTTCTCATCCCTGTAACTACAGGCTCTGCAGGTTAGAGAATTTGGCCCGCAGAGGAGCATGCCATTACAGGCACAATGAGAACTTATTGAGCTATCTGCTGTACTTGCTGTCAGGGCATTCTAGAGTCCTTTATCTAATGACCAGCAGGTGAGACGAAGAGCAATCATTTCTGCTTCTATTGGGAAACGTTGGTTTGGTGAGCTTCCATCAACCTGCTGTGACATTCTCACAACTGTGTAATGATCTGAGGAGTGTCCTACTCAATTCTCCTTTCTTCTTTGTGTTCCTTCACAGATGCCAGATCTATACTGTGGTTGAAAGGATTTCCCAGCCTGATCCAGGGGTCTCTCTTTGCTCCTTCACAAGCATGTTTCCCAATAAGTCTCTTGCCCATCAAATCTCATTTTGGCATCTGTGAAGACTTGAGCTGAAATAAACTATGTTTAATATCATTCTCAACATAGTTTGGTTTGAAATCTACCATTTTGCTATTTTTTGCCTACCATTTTGCTATTTTTTGCCAACTTTTCCTATTTGCTCTTTGTTCTTTCCCCTTCTTTCCTTTTGAGTTTTAAAAAGTGATTATTTTATTTTCTATACCTTGGTGGGTTTTTTTGTTTGTTTGTTTTGTTTGCATTTAACTTTGGTATCATTTGAAAGTTAGGGTTTAACTTTCAAGCGATACTATACCACTTCGCATATGATGTAAAAAATGACAGCAGAATATCAATCAATTGAATCAATATGATTCAATTACATTCAATTTTTCCTTCCTGTCCGTTTTTACATCAATGTGAAGTGGTATAGTATCGCTTGATTCAAAATACATTCAATTTTTCCTTCCTGTCCGTTGAGCTATTTTCAGATATTTTACTTCTGTATATGAAACAAACTTCACAACACATTGTCATTATTTTTACTTTAAACAGTCAAATATCTTTTACAGAGAAAAATGATAAAAATGGCTTTTATACTTATCTACACATTTACCTCTTTCAGTATTCTTCTTCACTTTATGTAGAGCCAATATCTAGCTGGTAGCATTTTCTGTATTTCTTTAATATGTCTTATAGTGCAGGTTTGCTGCTGATGAATTTTCTCATATTTAGTGTGTCTGAAAAACTGTTTATTTCTCCTTGACTTTTTATTGTGATAAAATACACATAAAGAAAAATCTGCCATTTTAGCCATTTTTAAGTCTACAGCTCTATGGCTTTAAGTACATTCAGGTTATTGTACACTCTTTACCACTATACATCTCCAGATTTTTTGGTCTTCGCCAACTGCAAATATGTACCCGTTTAAACATGAGCTCCCCATTCTCTTCTCCCCGCCAGTCCCTGGCAACCACTATTCTGCTTTCTGTCACTATGAATTTGACTGCTCTGTGAACCTCATGTAATTGGAATAAACACATTTCATTTATCCATTCGCCCATCAACTTAAATTGTTTTCAACTTTTGGGTATTGTGAATAATGCTTCTATGATGAACATGGATATACAAATATCTGTTCAAGTACTTGTTTTCACTTCTTTTGGGTATATGTTCAGAAGTGGAATTGCTAGATCATATGGTATGTTAATTTTCTAGGGTTGCCATAACAAAGTACCACAGACTGGGTGGCTTAAAAAATAGATATTTATTTTTTCACAAATTTAGATGCTGGAAGTCTAAAATCAAGGTGTTGGCAGGGTTGGTTTCTTCTGAGGCTTCTCTCCTTGGCTTGCAGATTGCAGTTTTCTCTCTATATCTTTCCTTTGTGCCTCTCCATGGCCAAATTTCTTCTTCTTATAAGGTCAACAGTCATCCTGATTAGGGCCTACCTTAATGACCTCATTTTAACTGAATTACCCCTTTTAAAGACTGTATCTCCAGAAATAGTCATATTCTGAGATACTGGGGGTTAGGACTTCAACATATGAATTTTGAGGGAGCACAAATTCAACCCATAATACTGTCCTCCAGCTTCCCAAAATTCATATTCTTCTTGCATGCAAAATACATTCACTCCATCCCAACCACCCCCCTAAATCTTGAGCCATTCCTGCAGCAACTCTAAAGTCCAGAAGCTCATCTAAATACCATATACACGAGGTGTGGGTGAGACTTGAAGTATGATTCATCCTGAATTCCTCTCCAATCATGGAACTGTGAAACCAGACAGAAAGTTATATACTTACCAATACAATGATGGGATAGGCATAGGATAGACATTCCCATTCCAAAAGGAATAAATTGTAAAAGGCAAAACAGTTATAGGATCTAAAGAGAACCAGAGTATTTTTTGCCAAATTCAATGACACGAAGATTTTCCTCTATGTTTTCTTTTAAGTGCTTTATAGTTTTAGCTCTTATGTTTAAGTCTTTGATCCATTTTGAGTTAATTTTTGGATATGATGTAAAGTATGATTCCAACTTTATCCTTTGCCTGCGGATATCTCAGATCACCTGTGAACAGGGATAATTTTTTTTATCCTTCTTTTCAATTTGGATGTCTTTCATTTATTGTTCTTGCCTAATTGTTCTGACTAGGATGTCCAAAACTATGTTGGGTAGAAATGGTGAAAGCAGACATCTTTGTCTTGTTTCTGATCTTATAGGAAAAGCTTTCAGTTTTTTACTATTGAATATGACATTGTGTGGGTTTTTTAATACAAGGCCTTTTTATGTTGAAGTAATTTCTTTCTTCTTTTACTTTTTTGAGTGCTTTATCATGAAGAGATATTAAATTTTATTGCATAATTTTCCTGCATCAGTTGAGATGAATAATGTGGTTTTATTCCCCTTTATTCTGTTAATGTGGTTTATTACACTGAGTGATTTTTTTTATGTTGAACCATGTCCTTCATATTTTGAAAGATATATTTGTAGGGAATTAATTAAAGTTAACAAGTTTTTTCCCCTTCTAGCACTTTAATAAGCATGCCATTCTGTTGTCGTCAGGCTTAATAATTTCTTTTTTTTAGTTGAAATATATTGACATATAACATTATATAAATTTAAGGTGTACGTGTTGATTTCATATATTTATATATTGTTATATGATTGTCATTGTGTCAATAACTAGCACCTCTATCACATCACATAATTATCATTTCCTTTTAGTTTTTGTAAAAATTAAGATCTAGTCTCATGGCAAGTTTGATGATTATGATAGAATATTGTTGTCTATATTTACTATATTGTGCATTAAATCTCTAGGATTTATTTACTACTTATTGCAAGTTTGTACCCTTAAACAACATCTATCCCATCCTCCCACCATTTCCTGGTAACTATCACTTTACTCTCTATTTTTAGGAGTTTTTTTTCTTTTTTTTTCCGATTTCATGTATAGGTGATATCATACAGTATTTGTCCTTCTCTGTTTGATTTATCTCACTTAGCATAAGGTCCTCAAGTTTCATCCTTGTCACAAATGGAAGGATGTCCTTTCTATGGCTGAATAATTCTTTATCCATTCATCCATTGACAAATATTTAAGTTGTTTCCATATCTTGGCTATTGTGAATAATGCTTCAAAGAACATGGGAGTGCAGATAACTCTTCAAAATACCGATTTCATTTCCTTTTGGTATATATCCAGAAGTGGAACTGATGGGTCATATGATAGACCCAGTTTTATTTTTTTGAGGAAACTTCCTATTTTTTTCCATAGTAGCTGAACCAATTTACATTCCCTCCAGCAGTATACACGTGTCCTTTTTTCTTCACATCCTTGCCAAAACTTACCTTTTATCTTCTTGATGATAGCCATTCTAACAGGTGTGAGGTAATATCTCATAGTGGTTTTGATTCACATTTCCTGATGATTAGTGATATTGAGCATCTTTCCATGTATCTGTTGGTCATTCAAATGTCTTCTTTGGAAAAAAATGTCTATTTAGTTCCTCTGCCCATTTTCTAAATCAAATTGCTTTTTTAAAATGGTTATTGTTGTTATTGAGTTGCATGAGTTCTTTACATATTTTGGGTATTAACTGCCTATCTGATATACAGTTTGCAATAATTTTCTCTAATTCAGGAAGTTGCTTTTACATTTTGTTGATTGTTTCTTTTGCTGTGCAGAAGCTTTTAAGTTTGATGTAATTTTACTTGTTGATTTTTGCTTTTGTTGTTTTTAATAGTTTCTAATGAGAAATAAATGGTCAGTTTCATGTCCATTCCTCTGTACATAATGTGTTTTTTGTGGCTGCTTTGAAGATTTTCTATTTATCACTGATTTTCAGAAATTTATTTATCATCTACCCTTGTGTGTTTTTCCTTATGTTTATTCTAAGGATTATTGGATCTGTGGATTTATAGGGTTTTTTTTTAAAGATTTTATTTATTTATTTGACAGAGAGAGATAGTGAGAGCAGGAAAACAAGCAGGGGGAGTGGGAGAGGGAGAAGCAGGCTTCCCTCCGAGCAGGGAGCCTGATGCAGGGCTCAATCCCAGGACCCTGGGATCATGACCTGAGCTGAAGGCAGACAGTTAACAACTGAGCCACCCAGGCGCCCCTGGATTTATACTTTTTATAAACCCTGGAAAATTTTGGGCCATAAGTTCTTCAAATAATTTTTATCTCCTGTGTCCTTTTATGATTCCCACTTCAATAATGTTAGACTGCTTAATACTGTCAGACAATAGTGTGAAGTTCTGTTCTTTAATTCTTTCTGTGCTTCATTTTGTATATTTTATGTTGCTTTGTCTTCAAATTTACTACTCTGTGTCTATTTGTGATTAATATCATCCAGTGTATTTTGCATATGTGTATATTTTTCTTTTCTCATCAAACTTATATTTTTTTCTCTTCTTTTGAAGATATGTCAGGAAAATTTTAATACCTACTTTTTCCAAAGCAAATTTATTTATTTATTTATTTATTTATTTATTTATTTATTTATATTATGTTATGTTAATCACCATACGTTACATCATTAGTTTTTGATGTAGTGTTCCAGGATTCATTGTTTGCGTAAAACACCCAGTGCTCCATGCAGTATGTGCCCTCTTTAATACCCATCACCAGGCTAACACATCCTCCCACAACCCTCCCCTCTAGAACCCTCAGTTTGTTTCTCAGAGTCCATAGTCTCTCATGGTTCCTCTCCCCCTCTGATTTCCCCCTCCTTCATTTTTCCCTTCCTACAAACTTTTTCTTTCTTTTTAACATATAATGTATTCTTTGTTTCAGAGGTACAGGTCTGTGATTCAACAGTCTTACACAATTCACAGTGCTCACCATAGCACATACCCTCCCCAATATCTATCACTCAGCCATTCCATCCCTCCCAACCCCCATGACTCTAGGAACCCTCAGTTTGTTTCCTGAGATTAAGAATTCCTCATATCAGTGAGGTCATATGATACATGTCTTTCTCTGATTGACTTATTTCGCTCAGCATAATACCTTCCAGTTCCATCCACGTCGTTGCAAATGGCAAGATTTCATTCTTTTGATGGCTGCATAATATTATATTGTATATATATATACCACATCTTCTTTATCCATTCATCTGTCGATGGACATCTTGGCTCTTTCCACAGTTTGGCTATTGTGGACATTGGTGCTATAAACATCTGGGTGCATGTACCCTTCGGATCCCTACATTTGTATCTTTGGGGTAAATACCCAGTAGTGCAATTGCTGGGACATACGGTAGCTCTATTTTCAACTTTCCGAGGAATCTACATACTGTTTTCCAGAGTGGCTGCACCAGCTTGCATTCCCACCAACAGTGTAGGAGGGTTCCCCTTTCTCCGCATCCCCGCCAACATCTGTCATTTCCTGACTTGTTATTTTTAGCCATTCTGACTGGTGTGAAGTGGTATCTCATTGAGGTTTTGATTTGGATTTCCCTGATGCCGAGCGATGTTGAGCACTTTTTCGTGTGTCTGTTAGCCATTTGGATGTCTTCTTTGGAAAAATGTCTGTTCATGTCTTCTGCCCATTTCTTGATTGGATCATTTGTTGTTTGGGTGGTGAGTTTAACAAATTCTTTATAAATTTTGGATACTAGCCTTTTATCTGATATGTCATTTGCAAATATCTTCTCCCATTCTGTCGGTAGTCTTTTGGTTTTGTTGACTGTTTCTTTTGCTGTGCAAAAGCTTTTTATCTTGATGAGGTCCCAATAGTTCATTTTTGCCCTAGCTTCCCTTGCCTTTGGCAATGTTTCTAGGAGGAAGTTGCTGTGGCTGAGGTTGAAGAGGTTGCTGCCTGTGTTCTCCTTTAGGATTTGGATGGACTCCTGTCTTGCATTTAGGTCTTTCAACCATTTGGAGTCTATTTTTGTGTGTGGTGTAAGGAAATTGTCCAGTTTCATTCTTCTGCATGTGGCTGTCCAATTTTCCCAACACCATTTGTTGAAAAGACTGTCTTTTTGCCATTGGACATTCTTTCCTGCTTTGTCGAAGATTAGTTGACCATAGAGTTGAGGGTCCATTTCTGGGCTCTCTGTTCTGTTCCATTGATCTATGTGTCTGTTTTTGTGTCAGTACCATAATGTCTTGATGATGACAGCTTTGTAATAGAGCTGGAAGGCTGAAATTGTGATGCCGCCGGCTTTGCTTTTCTTTTTCAACATTTCTCTGGCTATTTGGGGTCTTTTCTTGTTCTATACAAATTTTAGGATTATTTGTTCCATTACTTTGAAAAAAGTGGATGGTATTTTGATAGGGATTACATTAAATGTGTAGATTGCTCTAGGTAGCATTGACATCTTCACAATATTTATTTTCCAGTGCATGAGCATGGAACGTTTTTCCATTTCTTTGTGTCTTCAATTTCTTTCATGAGTATTTTATAGTTTTCTGAATACAGATCCTTTGCCTCTTTGGTTAGATTTATTCCTAGGTATCTTATGGTTTGGGTACAATTGTAAATGGGATCGACTCCTTAATTTCTCTTTCTTCTGTCTTGTTGTGGGTGTATAGGAATGCCACTGATTTTTGTGCACTGAATTTATATCCTGCTACTTTACTGAATTCCTGTATGAGTTCTAGCAGTTTTGGGGTGGAGTCTTTGGGGTTTTCCACATAAATTATCATATCATCTGCAAAGAGTGAGAGTTTGACTTCTTTGCCAATTTGGATGCCTTTGATTTCTTTTTGTTGTCTGATTGCTGTGGCTAGGACTTCCAATACTATGTTGAATAGCAGTGGTGATAGTGGACATCCCTGCCGCGTTCCTGACCTTAGGGGGAAAGCTCTCAGTTTTTCCCCATTGAGAATGATATTTGCTGTAGGTTTTTCATAGATGGCTTTTATGATATTGAGGTATGTACCCTCTATCCCTATACTCTTAAGGGTTTTGATCAAGAAAGGATGCTGTACTTTGTCAAAAGCTTTTTCTGCATCTATTGAGAGGATCACATGATTCTTGTTCTTTCTTTTGTTAATGTATTGTATCACATTGATTGATTTGCAGATGTTGAACCAACCTTGCAGCCCAGGGATAAATCCCACTTGGTCGTGGTGAATAATCCTTTTAATGTACTGTTGGATCCTATTGGCTAGTATTTTGGTGAGAATTTTTGCATCCATGGTCATCAGGGATATTGGTCTGTAATTCTCCTTTTTGATGAGGTCTTTGTCTGGTTTGGGGATCAAGGTAATGGTGGCCTTATGAAACGAGTTTGGAAGTTTTCCTTCCATTTGTATTTTTTGGAACAGTTTCAGAAGAATAGGTATTAGTTCTTCTTGAAATGTTTGGTAGAATTCCCCTCGGAAGCCATCTGGCCCTGGGCTTTGTTTTTTTTGGGAGATTTTTGATGACTGCTTCAATTTCCTTAGTGGTTATAGGTCTGTTCATGTTTTCTATTTCTTTCTGGTTCGGTTTTGGTAGTTTATACATCTCTAGGAATGCATCCATTTCTTCCAGGTTATCTAATTTGCTGGCATAGAGTTGCTCATAATATGTTCTTATAACTGTTTGTATTTCTTTTATGTTGGTTGTGATCTCTCCTCTTCCATTCATGATTTTATTTATTTGGGTCATTTCTTTCTTTTTTTTTGATAAGTCAGGGCAGGGATTTATCAATCTTATTAATTTTTTCAAAGAACCAACTCCTAGTTTCATTGATCTGTTCTACTGTTCTTTTCCTTTCTATTTCATTGATTTCTGCTCTGATCTTTATGATTTCTCTTCTCCTGCTGGGTGTAGGCTTTATTTTATTTGCTCTTCTTTCCCCAGCTCCTTTAGGTCTGGGGTGAGGTTGTGTATTTGAGACCTTTCTTGTTTCTTGAGAAATGCTTATATTGCTCTATACTTTCCTCTTAGGACTGCCTTTGCTGCATCCCAAAGATTTTGAACAGTTGTGTTTTCATTTTCATTGGTTTCCATGAATTTTTTTAATTCCTCTTTAATTTCCTGGTTGACCCATTCATTCTTTAGTAGGATGCTCTTTAGCCTCCATGTATTTGAGCTCTTTCTGACTTTCCTCTTGTGATTGAGTTCTAGTTTCAAAGCATTGTAGTCTGAAAATAGGCAGGGAATGATCCCAATCTTTTGGTACCAGTTGAGACCTGATTTGTGACGTAGGATGTGATCTATTCTGGAGAATGTTCCATGGGCACTAGAGAAGAATGTGTATTCCGTTGCTTTGGGATGCAATGTTCTGAATATGTCTGTGAAGTCCATTTGGTCCAGTGTGTCATTTAAAGTCATTATTTCCTTGTTGACCTTTTGCTTAGATGATCTGTCCAGTTCAGTGAGGGGGGTGTTAAAGTCCCCTACTATTATTGTATTGTTGTTGATGCGTTTCTTTGCTTTTGTTATTAACTAGCTGATATAATTGGCTGCTCCCATGTTAGGGGCATAGATATTTACAATTGTTAGATCTTCTTGTTGGATAGACCCTTTAAGTAGGATATAATGTCCTTCCTCATCTCTTATTACAGTCTTTGGTTGAAAATCTAATTTGTCTGATATAAGGATTGCCACCCAGCTTTCTTTTAATGTCCATTAACATGGTAAATGGTTTTCCACCCCCTCACTTTAAATCTGGCGGTTCTTTGGGTCTAAAATGAGTCTCTTGCAGACAGCATATCGATGGGTCTTGTGTTTTTTTATCCAATCTGAGACCCTGTGTCTTTTGATTGGGACATTTAGCTAATTTACATTCAGGGTAACTATTGAAAGATAGGAATTTAGTGCCATTGTATTGCCTGTAAGGTGACTGTTACTGTATATTGTCTGTGTTCCTTTCTTGTCTATGTTACCTTTAGGCTCTCTCTTTGCTTAGAGGACCCCTTTCAAGATTTCTTGTAGGGCTGGTTTCGTGTTTGCAAATTCCTTTCGTTTTTGTTTGTCCTGGAAGCTTTTTATCTCTCCTGCTATTTTCAGTGACAGCCTAGCTGGATATAATATTTTTGGCTGCATGCTTTTCTTGTTTAGTGTCTGAATATATCCTGCCAGTCCTTTCTGGCCTGCCAGGTCTCTGTGGATAGGTCTGTTGCCAATCTAATGTTTCTACCATTGTAGGTTACAGATCTCTTGTCCAGAGCTGCTTTCAGGATTTTGTCTTTGTCTCTGAGATTCGTGAGTTTTACTATTAGATGTCAGGGTGTTGACCTATTTTTGTTGATTTTGAGGGGGGTTGTCTGTGCCTCCTGGATTTTGATGCCTGTTTCCTTCCCCAAATTAGGGAAGTTCTCTGCTATAACTTGTTCCAATATACCTTTTGCCCCCCTCTCTCTTTCTTCTTCTGGGATCCCAATTATTCTAATATTGTTTCATCTTATGGTATCACTTATCTCTCGAATTCTGCCCCCGTGATCCAGTAGTTGTTTATCTCTCTTTTTCCAGCTTCTTTGTTTTCCATCATTTGGTCTTCTGTATAACTAATTCTCTCTTCTGCCTCATTTATCCTAGCAGTTAGAGGCTCCATATTTGGTTGCACCTCATAATAGCCTTTTTGATTTTGACTTGGTTAGATTTTAGTTCTTTTATTTCTCCAGAAAGGGTTTCTCTAATATCTTCCATGCTTTCTTCAAGCCCCGCTAGTATCTTTAAAATTGTCATTCTGAATTCTAGTTCCGACATCTTACTAATGTCCATATTGATTAGGTCCCTGGCAGTTGGTACTGCCTCTTGTCCTTTTTTTTGAGGTGATTTTTTTCCATCTTGTCGTTTTTGTCCAGAGGAGATTAGGTGAATGAGAGAACAAAATGCTAACAGGGTAACAATGACCCCAGAAAAATATACACTAAACAAATCAGAAGAGACCTGAAACTAGGGGTAAAGAAAGGGAAAGAAAGAAAAGAGAAAAAGAAATGAAAAAGAAAGACAAAAAAAAAAAAGAATATGATCAAATATGATCAGGCTGGTACATAGATCAGTGCCACACACTAGATTTTGGGCATATTTTAGTCTGCTGGAAGAAACTGTCTCCCAAATTTTAATGAAAGAAAAACTTATATATGTACAAAAATAAGGGTAAATACGATGAAGGGATGAAATATGAGTATAATGATGAAAATTATAAAAGATTTTATAAAAAGAATTGATAGACAAGAAGTTGGTTGAAAAAAGAAAGAAGAGGAATTAAAAAAAAAAGGGAGAGAATGTGATCAGGCAGGAGAGTAGAACAAAACCATGCACAAGAGATTTAGGGTATATTTTGGTCTGTTAGAGAAACTGTATCCCAAAATTTTGAAGAGAGAACAACTTATACATATATACCAAAAATAATGTTAACTATTATGAAGGGATAGAATATGACTCTAAAAATGAAAAATAAAGATTTTTAAAAGGGATTGATAAGATGTTGGTTGAAAAAGGGAAAAAGAAAAATTCAATAAAAAAAAGAAAATGAAAAAAATTAACTTTGAAAGACTAAAGAATCAGGGGGAAAAAAGCCATGAATTCTATGTGCATTATTCCCCTAGTGCTGGCGTTCTGTTGTTCTCATTGATTAGTAAACTTGGTCTTGGCTGGCCATTCTTGCTGATCTTCTGGGGGAGGGGCCTGTTGCCGTGGTTCCCAAATGTCTTTGCTGGAGGCATAATTGCCCTGCCCTTGCCTGACTGGGCTGAGTAATCTGCTTGGGTTTGCTCTCCGGAGCTTTTGTTCCCTGCAAGTTTTCTGCAGGGCTTTGGAGGATGAGAATGAAAATGGAGGCCTCCCTATCTGTGCCCCGGAGGAGCTGAGAACTCAGGGCCCCACTTCTCAGTGCGCCCCCAGAGAAAAGCAGTCAGTCACTCCCGTCTCCCCTTTCTCTGGCCGCACTCCGTCCTCACCCGGCCTGTGACCGAGCATTTCTATCTCTGGCACATGACCCCGTGTGGAGTCTCCAAACCCAGCAGAACCCTGCAGTGTGCTCCCATGCTGCTCCTCCCAGGAGAGGAAGGGGAGTCTCCCCGGATCTGCCACTTGTTGAGTCCCTGCTTGAGGAGCAGTGGCCCAACTGTGCCATGGATCATGGTTTATGGCAACCCCGAGCTGAGACCCCACTCCTCGGCTCCATCTCTGCAGCTGGCTTCCCTTCTCCAATACCTGGGAGCTCTGCTGCACTCAGACACCCCCCTGTCTTTCTGTGACCCTGAGGGTCCTGAGACCACACTGGCCCATGAGGGTTCCACCCCCCGCTTAGCCACTGGAGTGACGTCCCTCAGCAGAGCCGACTTCTAAAAGTTCCAATTTTGTGCTCTGCTGCTCTATCACTTTCCAGAAGCGGCCGCTGGAGGCCCCCTCCCCTGCATCTGTCCTCCCGGATATTGCCTCGATTCACTTCTCCACACGTCCTACCATCCAGAAAGTGGTAACTTTTCTGTTCAGAGTTGCTGCTATTCTTTTCTTTGATCTCCTGTTGAGTTTGTAGGTGTTCAGAATGGTTTGATCCCTATCTAGCTGAAGTCCTGGGACCAGGTGAAATTTAGGTCTTCCACTCCTCTGCCATCTTGCTCCTATCGATTTTATTGTTTCTTTAAAAGTGTTTAATTTCCCTCTGTAGCTTAGTTAAGTTACTTGGTATCGACCTCTGAGAGTAACGGACCTGGGGCGGTGAAGGAACTGAGAAAAAGAGATGACAGTATAGCGAGGCACCAGGGAACCCGAGCTAACAGCCCGAGGTGCCAAGGTTTATTTTCCATACTTTATATACCTTCCACAGCGATATAGATCTATAATGATTTACAGCAGGGGCATAGTAAGGCACATTCCTCCATGTATACAGGATTAGTCAAGCACGTAAGAATCTTTAAAACAGAATAAAGGAACAAAGAGGGGAGTGTGCAGTGTGCTGTTTACAGCTGGCTTCCTATCTACTAAACATCTTCTGCTGTGCACTTTAGAACTGAACACACATGTCCCAATGGCATTTGACTCTGATCCTTTTGGGTTATTTTTAACTCTGCAATCTGGAGTTTTCTCAGAGATCTCGGAGTCTGAGTGAACATGCACCAGTGGTTGTTGTGGCATTCTGTTTCCCACAACTTGGAGACAGTTTGAACCTTTTGAAACCTAAGTTTACACTCTGTTAGGGCGTGTCTGGAGAAGCCTTTAGTGTAGGAATAATTTAACCCCACTAGTAAGATGATAGGATTCTACTATATAATTATATTATATAATATATATAATATATAATATAATTCTAGATATTATGAAGTCTTTCCACTCTGGCTGATGGAAAATCAACTATTCCCTATCTTTTATGAACTTCCAGAATTGTTCCGCTTACTGCCTCCCGGTTGTAGTTTCCTCTCATCCATGCACTGAACAGTCCACAGCAAAAGACCTGAGAGAGAGCCTCTGCAAGTTTCCAGAACTCTCTGTCCATGTAGCTTGTTCCTCTGTAGTGCTCTGCCCCACAAATTCCAGATGCCTTGGACGGCTTAAACCTGAACTGTCTTGTGAACTTGGTGAGAATACCAGGCTGCTTAGGATACTCTCTGTGTACTAAGCCTTGGAAAATCTCCTCAGATTCCAAGCTGGTAGAGGCATAAACTTCACCTTGTTTTTTTCTCTCCTTCTCTCAAGGTTCACAGTCCCACACTGACTGTTCAATTCTTTAAAAACATTATTTCATATATATCTTTCAGCCTTCTAATTGTCTAAGATGGGTGGGTAAATGTCATCTCCATTACTTCAACTGGTCAGAAGTAGAAGTCTTCCAAGTTCTTTGTTTTCTAACTTTCATTATTATTCATTTTTTGACTCAGAGATTATTTAGAAGTTTTTTTTTTTGTTGTTTTTTTTGTTTTTTTTTTTTTTTTGGTATTGTGGTAAGACCACTTAACGTGAGATTTACACTCTGAATAAAATTTTAAGTGCACAATACAATATCATTAACTATAGGCACAATGTAGAGTAGATCTTTATATGGAAGTATAATTCTAAATTTTCAAATAGATGGTGATTTTCTAGATAGGCTTTTAAAATAGCATAACTACATATTTTAATTGAACATTGATTAAAGTGTGTGACTTTAATGCTTTAAAATGTGTTGAGACTTGCTCTGTGGTCAGTTAGACCAAGTGTATCAAGAGTGTTCATTTTCTTAAAGTTTGCTATTTTTTCTGTATACTTATTCTGTAATAACTGAGAGAAGAATGTTGAAATCTTCAAATACAATTATGGAATTGTCTTTTTCCCCTTTTAAATCTATCATCTTTTGTTTTATGCATTTTAAAGCACTGTTATTAGATACAAATTCAGCTAAAATTGTCATGTCTTCTTGATAAATTGGTTCTTGATAAATAAAAATGTCCTTTATTTCTGCTAATAGTTCCTGTTCTAAAGGCTACTTTTCTGATTTTCATATATCTAGTCTAGTTTTCTTTTAGTTAGTATTTACACAATCTTTGTATTTTCCAGTCTTCCACCTTTCACTTATCACTTTTTAAAAAATTTTGAAGACTGTATAGCTGGATTTTTTTTTTTTTTTAAATCCAATGTGATAAGGTCTGCCTTGTAGTGGGAGTATTTAGAATGTTTATATTTAATGTAAATATAGATTTGTTGTGAATAAATCTACCATTTTTCTTTTTTTTTTTTTTTCTAATAGTGGCATGTTTTCTTTATTTTTTGCCCTATTTTCCAATATTTTGGATTAATTATGTTCTTGAAGATACTATTTTATCTTCACTTGGCTTATTTTATATCCTTCTTTCTTTTGTTGTGGTTTTCAGTGGTTGCTGTAGGATTTATAATACACATTTGTAATGCATCAGTCTACCTTCGAAGTATATCATAAAACTTCATATAAATGTAAGAAACTTACAACATTCCTTCCAATTCCCTAGGGTGATACATTGAGCCTTATTTGTCATACATTTTCTTCAACTCTGTATAAACCTACAATACTCTTATTATTTTGCTTTAATCAAGTCTTGAATAAAATCATAAACCAGGAAAAAATATTTTATATTTGCCCCCTTATTTACAGTGCTCTTTATTTATTGTGTAGGTAAAATTTCCATTAGTGTTATTTTCTTTTTGCATGAAGAATTTTGTTTAACATCTTTTATATTACAGACTTGCTGGCAGTTAATTTTATTAACATTTTATAGGTTTCTAGTTTGGCATATTCCCTTTTAATACTTTTAAGATACTAATTAATTATCTACTAGTTCACATAGTTTAAATAGTTTACATAGTTTACATTGTTACATAGTTCTGACAATATAACTGCTGCATTCTTATTTTTTATTTTTATTTTTTGGGGGGCACAACATGCCTTTTCTTCTAATTTCTCTTAAGGTTTTGTCTTAATAACTGGGTTTTAGCAATTTCATTTTGATATTCATTGATGTGATTATTTTAGTCTTTATTCTGTTTAGGGTTTGTTGAACTTCTTGGAACTGTGGTTTTAAAATTTTCCTCAAATTCAGAAAAAATTTGGTCATTATTTATTTAAATATTTTTATGTTCTTCCCTTTCTCTATGATTCTAATTCCATCTATATGAAGCCATATTATATTGTCCTACAGATCACCCAGGTTTTATTTTAAAAATATTTTTCCCAACTGTGCTTTCATTTAGATAATTTCTATTACTACGTCTTCAAGTTCTTTGATCTTTTCCTATACAGTATCTAATTGGTTATCAATCCTTTTTAATGTTTCACTTTAGAGTTTATTTTTCATTAACATAAATTTGATTTGGATATTTTCTACATCTTCCATATTTTTCTTACAATATTCATGTTTTCTTTACATCCTTAAGTATATGGAACATATTTATAATTAGTACTTTAATGTATTTGTCTGCCTATTCCATCACCCTATTATTTTGGGGTCTATTTCTGTTGACTGTGGAACTTTTTTTTTTTTTTTTCTGTTTTCCACAGAGATATTTATTTTTGATTTGCATTGCTTAGTGCTGGACTTTGTTGTGTTCCTTTAAAGAAGATTGCCTTTTTATTTTGTCACAGGCAGTTACATTACATGCACATTAAAAGATTCAGTTTGAATCTTTTGAAATTTGTTTTTAACCTCTTTTAAGGTAGGTTTAAAGCAGCCATTATTGTAAAGCTAAGTTAGCCTTCTTTTTTTTTTTTTTCCTTTCCTTTCCTTTCTTTTTTTTCTTTTTTCTTTTCTTGATTTGGGCCTTCATGGGTCTCTACTGAATAGTTCATATGTTCAACAAAATCTCTTCATCCCTGCTAGAGGGAATTTGAGTGATTCAGTCCCAGATGACCTCTGTAAATTGTTAGTCTTCCCAGTAATAGTTATTTCCTTGAAACTTGTTCTCCTCCATCCTTGTTGGGTCTAACCTTACACATGTGTATAATAATATTCAATCAAAAACTCAAGGGGAGTCTTTGGAGCTATTTGTCTGTATAACTTCCTCTTTTCAGGCATTTTCCTTTGCAATGATAACTGACTCAGCCTCACCAAACTCCAATTTCTTAATCTCAAGCAAGGTTGTTGAATTCAGTTTTCCCTCTCCTTGGTCCACAACCAGGATTACCTTAGGCAGAAAATGTTTTTCTGCTTTCTTAGAATCACAGTCTTGTAATGCTTGCTGTTCAATATCTAAAAATTGTCACTTTCTATGTTTTGTCCAGTTTTCTAATTGTTTTTAGCAGGAGGGAAATTCTTGATTATTTTATTCTTTCATATTTAGAAACACAAGTCCTCTGGGTGTTTTCCATTTTTCTCTTCTCTTTTCTTCATATGAACTGCTAATTTGAACTTCTCTTATTCTGTTCTTGGGAAGCTGTGTTTTAAACTAACATTTAGGACTTTAAATATATTTCCATGAATGTTTGTTTTGTTAGTTTTAAACCATTCTTCTAGCCTGTTGAGTTCTTTTTGATTTTGTTATCCATGATGTTAATTTTCTTTTTCAGGTACTTTCATCCTCAAACTTTTTAATATATCTTCCTTATAATAATTCAAATAGTTGCTAAAATGTTACTGAAAAATGAAGTCTAGCATTTTGGCTAGCTGATAGATCAATAAAAAATTTTATACCTGGTTTAACTATAAATCATCCTGTGGTGAAGCAGTCCCTAAGCAGCAGGCAGTTGCTAGGTTTTCTTGCCACATTTCCATAAATTCCATTGGTAAGAAGAAAATGAGCCCTAATGGATTTTATATGGCTTATTACCCAGCAGGCAACATGAGCTTTGTCTTCACATCAGTTCTCCTTGCTTCTCTAATCCCATTGGAAGTGACATTGAGTGGGGCAAGTGAAATGCTATATACAGTGAATCTGTATCACACCTGAGGAGTACTCAGTTTAGGAAATTACTAATGTTATAAGAGACTTCTGGCAAATCTGCACATTATCCCCTCCAGAGACATTATCTTTATTACCCTGGAATATAAATAAATCTACATTAGGGATAGGAGGGATGCTTTATTATCCTGGAATATAACATTATACAAACATTATTAAATGGGCTGTAAATACCTTTGCTTAAAAGACTTAGAACATTTAGTAATGCCAGAGATGCAGAGAGAATTGTCTCCTAATAGAAACACATAAACCTTCCATAATTGCAGTTCAGTTTATACTCATGTAATGTTAGGACAAGAATCACATATACTCAAAATTATTCTTGAATAGTTCTTAAATGATGCAAAAGCATTATATATAGAGAATTGTATGTAAAATCCCACATAGAAATGTGTAAGCCAAATAAGATGAATGATGAGACCATGAGGATGGATGCTGTACACACTCTGATAATTGGTATTCCTCTCCACCTGTTACTATTACATTTATTTTTCTCTTTTGCTGGGCATTGAATTTGAATAATTTAATTATGCACATGATAAAACTTTAGTGTATTGCATATGTTTTCATTTATTCTGTAAAGATAGCATCTAAAAATCATTTTCTACTATACTTAATGAATTTTCCTGACTTTACAGTTTGGAGGTCAATAATTACTAAGGGTAGGGACACCTGGGTGGCTCAGTCGGTTCAGTGTCTGCCTTTGGCTCAGGTCATGATCCCAGAGTCCTGGGATCGAGCCCTGTGTTGGGTTCCCTGCTCAGTGGGGAGTCTGCTTCTCCCTCTCCCTCTGCTTCTTCCTCTCCCTTTACTGCTCCCCCGCTTGTGCTCTCTTGCTCTGTCTCTCTCTCTGACAAATAAATAAATAAATACTTTAAAAAAATACTTAGTAAATGCAATTAGTTTTACATGACTTTTACTTAGTTAATTCACAATGATTCCTAAGGACAATTATTTTTTAAAATAAATGCTTAAAAACTGTGAATATAAATTATTATCTTTTGTATTTTGTGGGGCATTTACTTTAACTTCTTTGAGATTTGATTACTGAAATCAACTGTGCCAGCTAGTTTCAAGAGCAAAACCTTTAATCCTCTGTAATATAGTAGGGGTTCCTCTGTTTTCCTACTTCATGATGAACTAGCAAAAAAGTGATAGTCATGGTATGAATTTGTGAATAAGGACCAACTACCTAGTTGTTTTTGAGAAGGTCTAGCCTTGGCATCAAATTTTCCTTGAATTTCTTCTCCAATTAACAATTTTGGAAACATCAAAGAAGATAGTAAAAACTCAGAAAACATTTATGTGATGCTAATGCTGCTTAGTATTCTAGCCAAGTAACTTACCTTTTAAACAGTTATCATGGCATTCATATCGTTGTACCTTCGGTGAAAGCCTAATATATTTAAGGCCTAAGTGCTGAGGCATTAAAAAAAAAAAAAAAAAAAGGAAAATAAGTGGCAAGTTAAGCAACAGTGAAGTCTTTGAATAATTCAAGACAACAATAAAAGAAATGTCACAATGCATAATAGTCAATGAATTGCTCAGCCAATAATTTCTGTCAGAGCTCAGATGCTTAATGGCTCTGATTTCAGGCAGGAATGGATGGTGGGTGAACCATTGTTAATAAAAAGTGTAGAAGGAGGGAAGAACAAAGGGACAGTGAATGAACCCTTTTGAGGGGCACATGGCTTTAAGAGGAAAAAGAAAATAAGGAAAAACAGGAGGAAAGCTTGCAGTCAAATTGTTCAGGGCCCTAAATACCATGCTAAGCAGCAGGAATAAGTAGGCCCACAGAGAAGTCTCATTAGGCAGTGGGAAGAGGAGAAAGCTGTGAGTAATCAACGTTAATGACTTTTGTCCTGTCACACAAGCAGCAGAATAGCCCAGTGTAGTAAAGTGAACACTGTCAAAATGGAATCCCCAAGAGGACACTGTTTATCTTCAAGCTTAGGGAGAGTTCTTTATTCCACACACTAACTTTTGCTAAATTTCCTAAATACTAGGGTCCTAGGAGCCTGGAGGGAAAGGCACACAGCTGGAAAACGTAGTCAATAATATAGTTTTAAGTCATTGAGATCTCCCTTTCCTTAATCTTCTGGAAGTCAGGGCTCAGATTTAGAAAGCTGTATTGCATATTATGTCAGAGTGAAGTCTGTTCAAAAATAGAGAGCAGAAGAGTTGTGAGGGTGTTGCCATTTTGGAAAAGGCAGTTAGGAAAGATCGCACTGAGAAGGGGGCACTTGAGGAAAGACAAGAACATGAGAGAACAGCTACAAGTCATGTACATGGTGGGAAGAGCAAGGACTGAAGGCCTAAAGCAAGAGCAAATCTGCTTTTTCTGGGTAACAGCAAGAAGGCCAGTATTGAGTGGGTGAGTGAGAGAGTGGTTAAGAAATGAGATCAGGGAAACAGGGAACAAGGGGTATCTGGTAGAGCCCCAATTAGAGTTCTCAATAATGACTTCACTCTGAAGGAGATAGGAGCCCCTGGAGAACATCAATCAGGAAAGTGACATAATTTATCCCACTGTATTTCACTGGATCTAAGACCTTCAATTTTAAGACCCATCATTATTTTATGTACCACTCAAAGAAAAAAAAAAGTAGCCATTTAAGTGATGGCACAAAGCTCCCTTTTTGTTGATTGTAATCTTCACCCTGATTTCAGAAATATTCAAATTAAAAAAAAAAGTGTTTTGGAAATATGTAATCCAATGCATTTTCCAAATTTCCTTCTGTCTGTTTAATTGAGAATAGATTATAGGGGAGGCTATTATAACAAAACAGGGAAGAAATAATGGTGCCTTGACCAGATGGGTGTATGAGAAAATGGCCAGAGTTCAGATATACTTGGAGGAAGAGAAAAAGAAGCTGCATAGTTATTAGTTAGAGCAACAAGGTGTCATTTACTGAGGCGGGGAAAACTAGGGGAGGAATAGATTTTGTGGGCAACAGTCAGAATTTTGTTTTAGGTATGGTAAAATTGAGAGTCCTTTTAAACATTCAAAGGGAGATATTGAGTAAGCAATGATAATACACACACACACACACACACACAGAGTCAGTCCCAATTACTGAAGTCTGTATTTTAAATTTGCCTATTCATTAACATTGATTGTATCTCCCAAATTAATGCTCTCTGTGCATTCATTTTCATGGTCATTTATGGACATATGGGGGAACAGTGAAAAATTTGAGTTGCTTAACATTTATGTTCTCAGCCGAGGTTGAACAAGACAACACTCTGCCTTCTTGTTTCAGTTTTCATATTGTAAACAATTTTTTGTGGTCTGTTTAGTGCTACAGTTTTTGCATATGTGTGCTTTTTGTTGGTAATTTTGCTATTTTAAAATGGCTCTCAGGTGTAGTGCTGTTCTGTCCGGTGTTGTTAAGTGTAAGAAGGCTGTGATGTGCCTTATGGAGAAAAGATGTGGTAGAGAAGATTGTTCAGACAGGAGTGATAATGCTGTTGGTCATGAATGCAAAGATAATGGACCAACAATATGTGTTAAATAAGGAAACATAAACATGTATTAAACAAGGTTATGTACTGATAAGTGATTAAAATGCTGTGACCAGAAATTCACAGGAACCTAAGTCTGTATTTCTGCTAGGAGCAATGTCTCAGTATTTGCTATTTCAGTGGTTGTGGTGAATTTATAGAACATAATTACCACAAATAATGAGAACTGACTATATCTATCTATCATCTATCTATCTATCATCTATCATCTATATATGTATGTATGTATCATCATCATCTATCATCTCTCATCTATTTATCTATCTATCTAAGAGTTCACGATGATATTAAGGCTAGACTGGGAATCATCAGTAACCAGGTGATGGGTATTAAGGAGGGCACATGTGGTGATGAGCACTGGGTGTTATATGCAACTAATGAATCATTGAGCACTACATCAAAAACTAATGCAGTACTATATGCTGGCTAATTGAACATAATAAAAAAATAAAAATAAAAAAATAAAACATAAAAAAACTCAAAAAAATCCCATTATCCCATAATTTACAAAGATTTGAAAGAAACAGTTCACTATCATCTAGGTCAGTTTTTCTTAAAGTATGGTCTATGAATTGTTTATAGTAATATGTAAGGAGATACCCACAGAAATTGAGAGTAAGCACTTAGAAACTTGTATAGCACTTGACAAAGCAGTATTATGTCTATTGAATATTGGGGAAAAATAGTCCTACACCACATATACTTTGAGGAACACTACTCAAGAAAGTGGTTCCATCTATCCTGCCCTACTTTTCTAAATGTCAAGTAGCTCTGAACCAAAGATTAGCATGAGAATTTTTTAAAATAATGAGTAAGGAAGGGAAAAATGAAGGGAGGGAAATCAGAGGGGGAGACAAACCATGAGAGACTATGGACTCCAGGAATCAAACTGAAGGTTTTAGAGGGGAGGGGGTTAGGGGGATGGGTGAGCCTAGTGATGGGTATTAAAGAGGGCACGTATTGCATGGAGCACTAGGTATTATATGCAAACAATGAGTCATGGAACACTACATCAAAAACTAATGATGTACTGTATGGTGACATAACATAATAAAAAAAATTTATAAAAAAAGGGTATCTATTTAAAAAATAAAAAGAATGAGTAAAAAATAAGTTTAAAATAAAAAAATGAAAGCCAGTGAGATAAAAATTAAGACATGTAAACTAAGACTTACTATTCAAAACGTGGTCTGTAGACCAGCAGAACTGGCATAATTCTGGGAGCTTCCTTGAAATGCAGTGCTCCCCGCCCTGTCCCAGATCTACTGAGTCATAGTCTGCATCTTAGCAAGATCACCAAGTGATCCACATGTACATTCAATGTGTGGTAAGTGCTGAGTTAGAGGTGTAAGATTATGATCAAGTATTAAATTTACATGGTTAAGTTAGTGGTTTTAGAGATTAAGAGAGAAGGAAAAAGAGCTCAGTGGTGGTTGGGGTGGAAATGGCAAGAAGTCAAAACACCAGCAGGATCAGAAAATAATGGAAATCTATGTGGGTGTTTGTGCCTGGCAGCAGATATATGATTTGTTTTACTGGTAAAGAAAAAGGTGAAGACCCCCCAGTCCTCTAAATGTGCAGAGTTGGCCAGGCAGATAGCTACAAATTCCCAATCATCCTGACCTAAGCTAAAGAGAGGGATTTGTGTTCTTCTCATGCTCTGGGCTCAGAGGCACCTGGATTTTGTTGGCTAGCAGGATCTTTCTTCAGCTTATTTAGTGATGAAGCGTTTTACCTACACATCTTCACAGGTTTTTTAATACCTGACCAGAGAGGAAGAAAATATTAAGATCTTATTAACTTTTTCTTTCTCATTATTAAAAATGTGTAGGATTTCTTGTAGCTGGAAACTAAAAATTCTCCTTGGTATGTTAGAACTCTTGATACTTTTTATTTTTTGTCCCACATACCATTCACTAGAAATAGCCCATTTGGTTCCTGACACAAGAGAAAGGGAGTGTGTGTGTGTGTGTATGTTACAAAATTTTAAATGATGGTGTGGAAAGAAAAGCTTTAGAGTGTACGTCATAAAATAGTGAATTCTGGATACTACTGTCTACCAACTGGCTTTGTAGCTGTTAGTCACTTACTCCTGCACCTTTATTTTTAACATCTGTAAGACAAAGAGTTAGACTAAATAATTTCCGAAGTTTGTGCTGACATTTCTGTGATGTGCTATTAGGAAAAGGTCACCATCTCCTTTTGTTGCTTATGAGATACTTATCTCATTCTAAGAGGCCCATTTCTGAGTAAAAGTCAGTATCATTGAATGTCTAGAAGATGTATAAGACTCAGAGACAATTATATTTTCCAATTTATGAGATTTGTGAAAAGAGGCAAGTTTCCACTGAAGGATATTTAGTGATCATGGTGGCTGGGTTTGAACAAAGCCTTTCAAAGGAGACCAACAAATTTCTATTCCCAAGGCAGTGGGAAAATAGTTTTAAGACAACTTCTATCATCTATTCTAATCAAATCTTTATTGTCTTTGGACAAACATTCTGTCTCGGAGGATCCTGGTTTATGTCTCTGAGGAGGTGATGTTGTGGGCAATTAAATTAAATTCAAATATACTTATTAAATAATAATACATGCCAGTGGCATTATCTTTTAAAATAGTACCTCCTTCACAATGGTTTGGAAAATCAGAGTGTCTCTGTTAGCAGAATGGTCAAGTTGGATTTACTCAATGTGACACTGATTATCTTAATCAAAAAGAACATATGTTGTCAGCATTCTGGGAAGGATGGCAGGGGGAGCATAAATGCTCAGCTCCCAATCCTTCCCCTCCCACCAGAAGTGGCTGAAATGAACAAAGAAATATAAGAATGGAAGAAAACCAGATCAGTGATGTAAACTAAGAAGGGGTGTCATTCATTACCACAAAAGGCAAAGAGTCTCTGCTGGTTCTCAGGCAAATGGAACCAGTATGAAAGCAGTCAGATGTTAAATCACACGTCTTCCCATGGAAAATGCTGGGAAGTCACAAGGAACTAAAATAGACATAAGGCGTGGAATTGTGTGGGGAGGGTGAGGGGGAAAGAGAGGGAGAGAAGAAGACAGGGAGAGAGAGAGAGAGAGAAAGAGAGAGAGAGAGAGAGATTGCTCCATGTGAATACTTTTCACATCCAGAAATGGCTATACTTGGCCATTTCAGGCGAGGCTGCCAAGCTAAACAAAATTTGTAGAATTGCTCCTGACTCAGTTTCTTCCAGAATGTTTCAGGGCTCAACCTCATGCTGTAGGGATTGTTCTTGGACACCACATGCTATCTCCTGATGGGACAGGCAGTGATACCAGTCAAGCCACAGAGTGTTTCTCAGCTGGAGACTTGGTTTGAAGAGAAACTACATGTAGCAATCCTCCCTGGTATAATATTTTCAGTAAACACATAGAAGAAGCCATGCAGAGACAAAATTTACCTGCTAGGGTGATCCTCAGCATCAGATCCCTCTCTGTCTTTCTTGTACTGCTAGGTCATGGAACCAGAAAAATTTGAGTAAGCTGACATCATCCTACCTCCAGACAAAGATGTGGGAGAATTCTAATACAAGTTGGAGAAGTAATATGGAGAGTCAGAAAGAAACTACCTACCCTCCTTTGAGATAAATGCCAGGACAGGCCAGTCCTAGTTTTATTCAATGATGAAAAGTAGATACCTAAATTAAAAATAATACATAGTCCAATAATTCTAGATACTATTTTTAAAAGAGGTGTCTATGGGGCGCCTGGGTGGCTCAGTCAGCTAAGCATCTGACTCTTGGTCATGATCAGGTCATGATCTCGGGGTCTTGAAATCCAGCCCCGTATCAGGTTCCACACTCAGTGTGGAGTCTGCTTGAGATTCTCTCTCCCTCTCCTTCTGCCTCTTGCTCTGCTCATGTGCTCTCACTTTCTCTCTAAAATAAATAAATCTTAAAAAAAAATAATAATAAAAGGTGTTTGTGTATGTGTGTGCATGTGGGGAGAAGAAGGAGTGGAATTTTGAAGATTGGATAGAAGTGAGAAGTAAGGGGATGGGAACTGTATTTGGGATAAGAGAGAAGAAATTGGGAGAGCTAATGATCACAGAAATGTTGATGGAATTTTTTTTTTCATGAAATGATAACTGGAAGTAGACCTAAAGTGAAAAGATAATGACATCAACAATGGAATGAAAGAGAGGTTCTTGGAGTGAGTCTGACTTCCCCCTGGCAGAATAGCCTTTTGGAAGTGCTGGATTCCTCATGGATGGAGATATGGTCGAGACCAGTGTGGTCACTCCTTACCTGTGAGGGGAGGTGATGGCCTACATCGGCCTCTTCGGCAGTTTTATTGTGAAGCTTGCCTATTGAATCAGGGGGTATATAGCCTTAAGGCAAACAAACAGCCATAGAATTGGGGGATGGAAGCTGGGGATGAGACAATGGGGAAGGGAGTGTGCCAGTGATTCCTGGCTGGATGCGCTTTCCAGGTGAGAACACAAAAACAGAGATCCATCCAACTAAGAAAACAAAAACAAAATGAAACCAAAAAGCAAGCATACAAACAGATAAACAAGAATGCTGGACTTGCAAAAATAATTTGTCATTATTATAAAAGACTAAAACAATGAAACCAAAGCAACTGTAACTTTTGGAATATCAACCTGCTTAAGAAACACCCCGAGTAAGAACTTCTTTGACCTGGTGGCACCAAGCTATGAAATTCCTTTATTAGAACAACCCATTACATTTAGGAGAGAAAGAAATAAAGAAAATGCCTTGGTTGGAATGAACTACAGGAAATTGATTACTGAATGATTGCTTGCTTATATAATACAATACTATACAGTCATATATCATGGTTCAAAAGAATAGGTAATAAGGGAAATTATGATATATTTTAAGTGAAAAAGCACATTACAAAACAATATGCATTGTGTATGGAATCTTCATCCCCTCACTTCCCACCCACTCCTATCTACCCACCTTCCTATTTTATCATTCTCTATCAAGAGAGATATAGCATAATGAGAGGATGGCCCATAGCATCACATCTCCTTGGGTTTATATCCAAGGTCTATTTGAGAGAAATTTCTTAAGCTCTCTTTGCTTCTGTTGTTTCATTTTAACATGTAAATATTAATAATATATATCTCATATGGCTGTTGTGAAATAGAAATTATTTAACCTGCGTAAAACTCTTAGCAGAATACTTAGATACTATGCATGCATATTAAATGTTAATTTTAATTATATATTACACAAAAGTGTGTAGAAAAAGTTGAATATATATATAGTTATTGTATCTTGGTGGTAACATCATATGAATACAACGAATTGTGACTATATGAATTCCTTAATACTTTTATATTTTCTAACTTTTTTTTTTAAAGATTTTACTCATTTATTTGAGAGAGAGAGAGAGAGAGCACAGCGGGAGAGTGAGAGGGGGAAGCAGACTCACTGCCAAGCAGAGAGTCTGACGTGGGGCTCAATCCCAGGACCCTAAGATCATGAACTGAGCTGAAGGTAGACACTTAACCCACGGAGCCATCCAAGTGCCCGTATTTTCTAAGCTTTCTACAATAAACATGCATTTCTTTATACTAACAAAAGTAAATAGGATACATATATAGAAAAACAGAAAGATAACTTATAGATTCTTAGATTGGGTTTAAAATATTATTTATAAGCATACTATTTATAAGAGCCAAAAATTATTGACTCCAAGAGATTAAAAGTAAAAAGTTATAAAAGGACATATAAATCCAAGATAGTAAATAATGCAATGGTTGCCACATCAACATCATAACTTTCCAAAGATAGGGACATAGAGGAACTTCTATTATTTTTAAATTTTAATTCTGGTATAGTTAACATGCAGGGTTATATTAATTTCAGGTATACGATATAGTTATTTAACAATTCCATACATTACCTGGTGCTCATCATGCCAAGTGCACTGCTTAATCCCCATCACCTATTTTCCCCCATCACCCCACCACCTTTCCTCTGGTAACCATCAGTTTGTTCTCAATAGTTAAGAGTCTATTTCTTTTTCCCTTTGCTCATTTGTTTTGACTCTTAAATTCCACATATGAGTGAAATCATATGGTATTCGTCTTTCTCTGACTGACTTATTTCACTTAGCATTATACTCTCAGCTCCATCCATATGCTAGCAAGATTTCTTTCTTTTTTTATGGCTGAATAATATTCCATTGTATATATGTACATATATAATACAATATTCCATTATTCCATATATATATATTCCATTGTGTGTATATGTATATATTATATATGCACATACAATATATGGGTGATATATACATGTATATATATATACAATATAGATGAATATACCACTCCTTTATCCATTCATCCATCCATGGACACTTGGGCTGCTTCCATAATTTGGCTATTGTAAATAATGCTGCTATAAACATAGGGGTGCATGCATAATTTTGAATTAGTGTTTTTGTGTTTTGGGGGTAAATACCCAGTAGCACAATTACTGGATCATAGGGTAGTTCTATTTTTAACTTTTTGAAGAAGCTCCATGCTCTTTTCCACAGTGGCTATACCAGTTTGCATTCCCACCAACAGTGCAAGAGGGTTCCATTTTCTCCATATCCTCACCAACACCCATTGTTTCTTGTGTTTTTGATTTTAGCTTTCTGACAGGTATGAAGTGATATCTCATAGTAGTTTTGATTTGCATTTCCCTGATGGTGAGTGAATTTGAACATCTTTCCATGTATTTGTTGGCCATCTGGATGTCTTCTTTGGAGAAATGTCTGCTCACGTCTTCTGTTCACTTTTTAACTGTATTATTTGTTTTTTGGGTGTTGAGTTGTGTAAGTTCTTTATATATTTTAGATACTAGCCCTTTATTAAATATGTCATTTGCAAATATCTTCTCCCATTCTATAGGTTGCCTTTTAGTTTTGTTTATCATTGTTTATCAGTGAAGGCACTGTGCATAAGCTTTGTATTTTGATGCAGTCCCAATAGTTTATTTTTGCTTTTATTTCCCTTGCCTCAGGAGACATAGTTAGAAAAATGTGGCTACAACAGATGTCAGAGACATTACTGCCTGTGCTCTCTTCTAGGATTTTTATGATTTCAGGTCTCACATTTAGCTCTTTAATCCATTTTGAATTTATTGTTGTGTATGGTGTAAGAAAGTGGTCCAGTTTCATTCTTCTGCATGTTGTTGTCCAGTTTTCCCAACACTGTTTGTTGAAGAGACTGTATTTTCCCCATTGGATATTCTTTCCTGCTTTGTCAAGATTAACTGACCATATAATTGTGGGTTTATTTCTGGGTTTTCTATTCTGTTCCACTGATCTATGTGTCTATTTTTGTGCCAGTACCATACTGTTTTGTTTACTACAGTTTTGTAATAGAGCTTGAAGTCTGGAATTGTGATGCCTCCAGCTTTTCTTTTTTTTTTAATTTGCTTTGGAAATTTGGGGTCTTTGTGGTTCCATATAAATTTTAGGATTGTTTATTCTAGTTATGCGAGAAATGCTGTCAGTATTTTGATAGGGATTATATTAAATACATAGATTGCTTTGAGTAGTATAAACATTTTAACAGTATTTGTTCTTCTAATCCATGAGTGTATAATGACTTTCCATTTCTTTGTATCATCTTGAATTTCTTTCATCAATGTTTTCGAAGTATGGATCTTTCACTTCTTTGGTTAGGTTTATTCCTATGTATCTTATTATTGCTGGTGCAATTGTAAATGGGATTGTTTTCTTAATTTCTCTTTCTGCTGCTTCATTAGTGTATAGAAATGTAACAGATCTGCATATTGATTTTATATCCTGTGACTTTATTGAATTCATTTATCAGTTCTAGCAGTTTTTTTGGAGTCTTTAGGGTTTTCTATATAGAGTATTATGTAATTTGCAAATAGTGAAAGTTTTACTTCTTCCTTAACAATTTGGATGCTTTTTATTTCTTTTTGTTGTCTAATTGCTGTGGCTAGGACTTCACTAGAAGTGAAGTTGAATAGAAGTGGTGAGAGTGGACATCCTTGTCTTATTCTTGACCTTAGGGAGAAAGCTCTGTTTTTCCCCACTGAATATGATGTTTGCTGTGGGTTTTTCATATACAGCCTTTATTATGCAAAGTATGTTTCCTCTAAACCTATTTTGTTGAGGGCTTTTATCATGAATGGATGTTGTACTTGATTGTCAAATGTTTTTTCTTCATATATTATAATGATTAAATGTTTTTCATCCTTTCTCTTATTAATGTGATGTATCATGTTGATTGATTTGCAAATATTGAACCACCTTTGCATCTTGGGAATAAATCTCACTTGGTCATGGTGAATGTTCTTTTTTTTTTAATGCAATGGATTCGATTTGCTAATATTTTGTTGAGAATTTTTGCATTGATCTGTTGATGGACATCTAGGCTCTTTCCATAGTTTGGCTATTGTGGACATTGGTGTTATAAACATCGGGGCACATATGCCCCTTCGGATCACTACATTTGTATCTTTGGAGTAAATACCCAGTAGTGGGGAGTTTTTTGATTATTGATTCAATCTCTTTTCTGGTAATCAATCAGTCTATTCAAATTTTCTATTTCTTTCTGCTTCAGTTTTGATATGTTTTATGTTTCTAGGAATTTATTCATTTCTTCTAGGTTGTCCAATTTGTTGGCGTATAGTTTTTCATAATATTTTCTTATATTTGTTTGTATTTCTGTGGTGTTGGTTGTCATTTATCCTTCTTCATTTGTAATTTTATTTATTTTAGTCCTTTCTCTTTGTTTTTTTGATGAGTCTGGCTAGAGAGAGGCTTATCAGTTTTATCTTTTCAAAGGATCAGTTCCTGGTTTCATTTATTTATTCTACTGTTGAGCTTTGTTTTATTTTGTTTTTTTAGTTTCTATATAATTTATTTCTGATCTAATCTTTATTATTTCCTTCCTTCTGCTGGGTTTGGTTTTTTGTTGTTGTTGTTGTTGTTATTGTTGTTGGTCTTTTTCTAGCTTCTTTTGGTATAAGGTTAGTTTGTTTACTTGAGATATTTTTTTAACTTCTTGAGTTATGCATTTGTTGTAAACTTCTCTCTTAGAACTGCTTTTGCTGCAAGAGGATCTTTTTTTTTTTTACCATCCACAAATATGTCAAAATAGTCTTGAAGCTTTATATTTCAGATAACATCATTAGACTATATATAAAGTAAATAATTTCTTTTTAAATTTTTAAAAAAAAACTTTATTTATCTGACAGAGAGAGAGAGAGAGAGAGCAAGCACAAGTAGGGGGAGCTTCAGAGGGAGAGGGAGAAGGTTGTTTGCTGAGCAGGGAGTCCAATGCGGGGCTCGATCCCAAGACTCTGGGATCATCACCTGAGCCGAAGGTAGATGCTTAACTGACTGAGCCACCCAGGTGCCCCTAAAGTAAATAATTTCAATATAGAAATACATAAAGAAATCAAAGGGCAGGAAGAGTGGCTGGAGATTTAACATTCCTGTCTCAGCCTTTGATAGAATGATTATACAAAATGTGTTAATAAAGAGATTCTGGTCTTGGGTTTAGAAATTCAGGCATAAAATTTTGACACAACCATGAATTTGCTACTTTCAGTGGGTAGTTAACTTTTTAAAGCCTCAATTACCCTGCTTGTCAAATGAGACTAATATAAGTCCTTACATTGCAAAGCTGTTTGTTACAAAGGTACATGAGAGAACTCTGAGTCGCTGTATGCTGGTATGTTGAAGAAAGGACCATCAGAGGATTTGTAGCTTGAAAGATACTTAGGATTATTCCATAAACATAAGGAGGAAGGAAGAAATTCCCTTAGTATAAGAAAGGATCCGAGACATGGAAACTCGGATGCTATTTCTTGCTGTTGTGTTTTCTTTATTAGTTTTTAGGGGAAAATCCAGCACGTTGCAAATTTGTTATAGGTGAAACACACCTACTGGAGTGGGGGGAGAAAATGCTGGGGAGATTGATGGGAGTATCTGTAGTGGCTCATGGTCCTAGACTTGAACTTCAGGCATCAAATCCTCTTTACCAGCTAATATTTGTCTGCCTTTGAAGATACTACTCAACTCCTGCATACCTCAGGTTTTTAGCCTGCAAAATGGGATACTGATGATTCCTCAAATATGATTACTGATCAACTATATGCTATAGGTTCTTTAAAATGTTTGAGGAGGCAGTACATCCAACAAGCTCAGAGCTGTCCTTGGTGTGTGTCATTTAGCTGTTGTTCTATTTATTGTTATTGTTGTTATTACCCCAAACAAGGAGCTATGGACTTATCCTGTAAGTTAAAGGAGCCATTAGAGATGTTGCAAGGCAACACCAGATCAACTTTGTGATTCTTCAATTCTGGTGATTGTGATGAATGGGTCTCAGGGATGTAAGACTGGAGGGCCACTTATGAGTCAGTTGCCTTTGTATATCCTCATGATGGTTAATGAGAATTGGGCCCATCTGAGATTTTATTTTGCTTTGTTAATTTTTCATTAATTTTCCATCACAGATATACTGCTTCAGAGTGCCATGAGGGGCCTAATGACTCAGGAGATCTCTAAAAGGCAGCCGAATACATTGCAGTTGCGTTGAAGTGTTGATACCCCTGTTTTTTCTTGTCACTACATTCTCTAGGGTGTGCCCCTGATGAATGCAAACCATCAGCATTATTTCTGGATGCTTGGTAAACATTTTAATCTTTGTGGCCTGATCTTGATGGAGAGCAGATAACCCAAGTCTCCCAGTCTGCCTGCCAAAAATCAATACCACAGAAAGAAATGAAAAGCACTTAAATCACGCTTCCTGAATGGATACTCCCAAGAAACATAGGAATGATTTTTTCCTCAGAAAGGTTATCTTGGGAATTTGAAACTTTTATATAGCAATGACAAGTGGTTCAGAAAGGGCGATTAGCAGAGTCTCTGGGAATGATAAGGATTATAAGGTTACTGCTGAAGCTGACAAAAATAAAAATGTTTCCTTGGAAAATGTAAGTTGTTAGAACTATTGTTATTTGTGAAGTAGCCAGGCCAGTAAGATTAGGGTGATCTTTGTAATGTAGCAGAGGTAGTTCTTTATTTTATACATGTTTTTGAATGCTTGACAGTGCCTCCCCACCTCTTCTAAAATCAGGTATTAAGCAGGTCATTTGAACCCATAATAAGGCATTTCATTCATTCATTCAGAACATTGTGCAGGAGTCACTGATACCTCTCTGTTACTAAAACCTACTTGCACTTTTCTGTTTTCACCTTCCTTGACCTAGCCTTTAGCTTATTTTGGCAACACATCACTACCTCCTGATAAGCATTCTTAATCCACCCTCCAAAGCTGGACTAAAGGTCCTTATTATGTGCTCCCATAGAACTCTCTACTCCCTGCTTTTGAAGCCTTTATAACACTGTATTGTAATTATCTATTTAAAAAAATTCTAAAGCTATGAATTCCTTAAAGACAGATCCTGTTACCATTATATTTGCAGCACCTGGAACAATACCAGGTGTATATATGTGCACAAAAAATATTTCTGGAAGAGAGAGAGGGAGAGAGGGGGTGAGCTTGTGACATTAAAAGGTTATTAAGTCCTGAGTAATTGAATTTTCAGAGAAGATGGCATTAAGTACATTCCACTTGAGTCTCCAACTGTGCTTAATTTTTTCCATGCTATGTTTAGCACAGAATTAAACACATTAATTATATAAATAAGATCGTTTTAAAATATACGAATGAATTTGAATCCGCTTTGCAGTCTGAAAGGGAAAAAAACTTCATAAACCTCAATATATCTAAACCAAACTTATGATTTTTCCTCCCAGATCACTTCACTGCAGGTTCCTCTGGTCCAGAGCAGGCATTATCTCCATGCAGATACAGAAGACTCACACTTGATCTTCCTCTGCCTCTATATTTATATCCAACTCCTATCAATCTTATCTTCTAAATATCCACTTGATCCTACCTCCACCACAGGATCTTTGCACATACTTTCCCCCTTTGTTTGGAAAGTGTCCCCTTCCCCTGCCCCAAATTCTACTCTACTCCCCATGTTTCCCTCAATTCTCAGCTCAAGATCTCAGCCTCCATAGGAGGTTTCATTGATTCTCTAGTTTTGGTCACATTCCTCTACCATATGCTCCTATATTTTTTTATGAGAATTTTTTAACTATAGAAATATTAACATGATTATTGGGTTAATATTTATCTCTTCCACTGTCCTGTAAGTTAGATAAAAGCAGAGACTGTCTACTTCTGTCCAATAATAGATTACCAGTGCCTAGAATACTGTCTGCTCTCTATATTTTTTTTGAATAGTGAATATAGTCTCAGAGATGAATAATAGTATGATAGTGCAGCTATCACGGATGCACAGGACATTGCTATAGCAGTACGTACAGCTAAATGATTTAGAATGATGTATCAGTGAATGCCTCCCTGAGGATGTGATCCTTGATCAAAGCACCTTAGTCTGATTATATATAAACATCACCCCTCCCCCCATAACTGAACTCCATTGTGCTATGTGGAATCCTCTTTCTTATTGTGGGAACATGTCCCTTACAGCTGGTTGGACTCTAAAATTTTTCAGATATGTCCAATTATTGGAACAGTTTCAATCCAATGTTTATGACTTAGTCTTGCTCATGAGAAAATGCAATAGCAAACTTCATTCAAAGCTCAGTTCTTCAGATTCCTACCCACATCATGCAAGGCAGGCTAAGCCTATATCTAACTCCATTGGTTTAATTAAGGGTGCTGAAGCATGGTGTCTTCACACATGTGCTCCTCCCTTCTGTATCAGCTCCTCCAGTTTGAAAGCACTGAAAAAGAGGAGGGAGATAGAAACCACCCTTCCAGGTTTTGCAGAAAAGAGGGCTGAAGGTAAGAGTCTATATACCAAGACTTTACTGGGAATTCACACACAGGGAAGCAAAGTGAGGGAAAAGGATAAATTACACAAAGAAGAAAGGAGAGCAAATGTAAGATGATGTCTAATTGAACTGGCCACAGCCAGTGCAGCTGATTGCTTGTTTTCAAGAAATTCATACAAACTACTCTATCTCAAGGTCGTCTATATGAGGGAAGTGAGAGAACAGTTTATTCTCCAGCTCCCTTCTATGCCCTTCTCTCATTGATCCAAGCTTGCCCCATAGGCATTAACTTCCCACACTACCTGGTTGCATCAACTGACTACTCCAGATGATTGCTGAGGAGGGCAGAGCCCCTATAAGTTCACTGTGGCCCAGTGATCTCTTTTCACTCACTGCAACTCCATGCAGAGCTCCTAGATCTGGGACCTGTGGGGATAGCAACAGTGAACTAACTCCATGACCATCAGCACTGCATACATGGTTGTTAGGTTTATTCTGGCCAGGAAACAAGGTAGGCACAGGAACCAGGTGGCACATAAACTAAGTTGGGTACAGTCCATTTCTAGTGTTACTTAGATACACACTCTATTATGATGTCCACATATTACCTCAGCACAAGATGCCCAGTTCTTCCTTGAAAAGAAAGGTTCAGTGCTTCAAGGTGATGGTGGGTTTCAGTCTTAAAAAGGCTTAAGGAGGATCAGTAAACCTAGCTGGTTTCAGTCCCAACTGGTCCTGGGATTTTAATTGATATTCCTCACTTTCCTCTCTCTACCACTCATTATACATTTCCCTTATTCTGGGATAATAATTTAAATAGTCTGAGTTACTGGCCTGGTGGGATGACACAAATTTTCATTTCTGAAGAATCTGACTCCTTACTTATCTTGCCCTGTTTAGGCATGGTTCCTAAAGTTGTCCATCTGTAATAGGCACAGAAGCAGTAAGGATGTGCCAATGACCCCTCTGTCCTCATTGTATATCAGCAGGCCAAGGTCTTATAGTAATCAGGATCAATTGTCCTAAGGACTACAGTGACTTCTCTCTTTGCCTCCTGGTCTGCTGGCGTGGGGAGCCCAAAGTTGCCATGTTTAATGGCATCTTCCAGTTCCATAGATCCCTTATTTTACCCTCTGGCAAAAGGCTAAGATTCATGGAGAGAAGCACAAACACTATAGGTGGGTCACTGGGAATGATGGGGATAAGAACCAATCCAATTTCCACCATTTGTTTTTTGAACTTATTTACTCTAGACAGTGGGAACACAGTCCAATATACTGACAGTTGATTCAGTGCATATATTGCAACCTGGTTGATGTGTCCTGTCGTTAACCCTGTAAGGCATTGTTCCTGAACAGACACCTTAGCCCAGCTTTTAATAGTCATTCCACTCTGCCGTTAGGCTACTGCTTCTGGTCAAGTGCATGGTCAGACCAGTGAACACCCCTTGCTACAAAATAGTTTCTTTGGCCTGAGGCAATTCTGTGTGGAATTGCATGTTAAGAGATGTGGCATTCTCAAAAATTACTAAAAATGGTACTAGGAGAAGTACTATGTTCAGGGAAGGCAAACTCATATCTGGAGAACTATTGAATTTAGTTAAGAAGAAACCATTGACAAATCCAAGCTGAAGGGGTCTAGTATCTATGATTGGGTGACTGGTTGGTTTATTTAAGAAATTGTACTTTTCAGAACTTGGAACAACCAGACAAGCCATTGCCACTCCCTCCCATCTCCCACAATGTTGGTGTGTACCTATACGGTCATCTGTACTCCTGCATGAAATAAACTACCAAATATACCGATTGAAGCTCTGACCATGGACATGATTTCCCTTTACCACTATTATTTAGGATCACCTTTGAGTGGGGCTGAAATGTAGGAGTCCATTTCCTGTAAGCACCAACACAGTTCATGAGCCCGTCTGCAAATGAGGCCAAGTTTTTCCTCCTTCATCATTTAGTCACCGGAACTCCTAGGAGGCCAAATGTATGAGTTGAGGGGTAGCCATACTACGACATTGGTCAGTGACCTGAAAGTCTAGGCCACTTTTTCATGTTTGCTTTTATTTTCTGGATTGGGCCAGAGCTGGGACTGATGTGTGTCCATTATTAGATAAAGTGTGTCCCAAATCCATAAAGGTATTGCTGGAAACAAAAACCTCACCAATGTGTCATGCCCCTAAATATTTGTGGAGTTTATCTTCTGCCCTCTGGCACAAGTATGTCTCATTAAGAGTTAGTGTACTCACCAATTCCTGCTCATAGGTTCAATTAAAATGATGTCATCAATATAATGGACCAGCTTTATGTTTTTCAAAATGTCAAGAATATCAAGATTCCTGTAAACAAATTAATTACAGAGAGCAGGAGAGTTAGCAGAGCCCTGAAGGAAGAGAGAAAATGTATATTGCTGCTTTTGCAAAAGAAAGCCAACTGCTTTTGATCTTCCCTATTGATGGGAATTTTGCCAGATCAGATCCCCAGACCAAGTGTCAGAGACTTCAGTGACTCAGTTTGGCAGCTTCAATAGGGTCTTCCCCTTGGTCAGGCTTACCTTAGTCCATGCTATAGTCCCAGTCTATCTGGGTCCTGCAGAGCCTAGGTTGTATGTAGTCTTCCTGGGCTTTCAGATCGCTTCTGATTTACTCCCTTTGTGGGAGGTGGGGGTTTTATGGGCTTCCACTTGGTCTTTCCCATCATAATATTCCTCCTTCTCAGATCAGGGAATCAATTTGAAAGGTTTCAATGTATATCTATCCCAATTATTCAATTAGGGGACTGGTGAAAAAAAAAAAAAAGCCAAAAACCTAGGTGGGACCATGAACCCAATGGAGGCACTATGATACAGACTTAAAACAAAATTCAACTTTATACCACTCATGCATGTAACCAAAAGCTCCTGATGACACTTTAGGTCTTCTGTTATGTGGCTATTCAGACCCATAATACAGTACTCACAAGGTCTGGGTAGACCACTTTTTGCAGTGTATACTTTCCCTGATTAATGGCTGCAGTTTTCTTTGGAGAACAGTATGAAGAACATTAAGTGTATACTCTTATGATATGTTTCAGGAACAATTTGTCAGCTAGTTACACCTCATCCCCTGTCTTCCATTGGCCAATTCAGGCCCCATGAGATATTAACTCCCCCATACTTCTGGGTTGTGTCAACCAACCTTTGTAAGCAGTTACTGGGGGGGAAGCAAGATACCTGGTAGGTTCAATCCATATTTATAAGGTGGAACTATATTCAGAGTTCCTAGACCTGGGGTAACAGCTAAGGTAAGATCAGTGACCTGCCTCCAACAAACAGAAGCACAGCACTGGTGTTTTCTAGGGCTGCCCTGGCCAGAAAACCATGCAAATATAGGTATCTGGGGTAGATCATACACTGGATTTGGAATACCATTAACAGGGGATTTTCAGGTCTCTCTTTTACCAGTTGTTCTTGCTTTTCCCTCCAACATTATCTGATTGTCCTACCTTCAGAAGAGCTGGTATTCAAATGCTGGCATATGTGAGGGTCTTTCAGAGATTCACTGGGATCCCTTTATACATAATTCTGTAATTGAGTTCTGGCTCAACCCCTTATACACAACGGTTAGCTCCTCCCACTACTAAAAATAAGCCTTTGCTGGTGGGGTTTCCTTACCCAGAGAAAGGGTTCAAGCTCAGCTACTTTCTTGGGTGTCCACTCAACGCCCAAGATAACTCTAGTGTTCTCTCTACAGGAAACGGTGGGCTCGCAGGCTGCTTCACTGCAGGCCCTTCTCCTGCCCCCTTTATTTCTCTCAAATTCCCTTTTCATCTGTTTATATAGCACAGGGGCATATTGAAAGTGTTGCTGGATAATTTAATATTTAAGGAAGAACCAAAATTCAAGTTACCATTCTTTCAGGAACTCCTACTCTTCTCAATTTTCTAGAATGTTCTCTTCCTTGGCTTCTCATGGAAAGGGAGGAAATAGCCTCTCTCAAGGGACAGTGCTTTTCCTGACAACCTACTGACAACCTACTGACAACCTACTCCTGCCCCTAAACTCTCTTCTTCTATTAGCTCGTGGTAGGAAGCTCTTTCTGTACTGGTGCCTCTCAGTAAACCTTGCTAGGAAGTGGCTGGATCCAGCTGCTGGTAAGTCCTGACCTCAAAGTATGAGGTCCTTAGTGTGTTTTTTTCCTTGGTTCTGGGTCTTAGTCATAATTTCAGGGCAATAAAAATCATTTTTCTCAAGAACTTATATGCTCAACATAAATCTCCTTTGGACTACTCAAGACAAGTCTTCAACATTAAACTTCATATTAATGAAGCCACATTCTGACTAGTGAAATGAATTGGAAAACTAAAAGAGATATAAATCATATTTGTATCTCACACCAATGAAGTTATATCAGTTATAGATGACTTTTCAGAAGATAATGAGATAAAGGATGACCGGATTCAAAGAGGAACAAAAATAAATGATCTGGCTTCTGAAATATGGCTTGCTGTATTTACTTCTATGGGAACCAAAGGAAAGAGTGTGCACAGGGGTTTACTTATCTGTGGCCAATGCCCTTTTACTCTATGTTCTTGCCCTCCCAGGTAGCACTTGTTTTTGGCCCAAATTTCCCATCTTTCACAATTAAAAAAATTTTATTTAAATTCAATTTAATTAACATATAGTGTATTATTAGTTTCAGAGGTAGAATTTAGAGTCTTCAGTTGCATATAATACCCAGTGCTCATTCCATCTTTCTTAATTTTTAACTCAGAGTGCCCTGAAAACATCACCGCTTATCACATTCTTAAATTTGCTAAGATATTTCATCAGGAAATCAAACTATTATTGATTCAAAGCTGAGCATTAAAATTTGAGACTAAAATCCCTCATGATTCCTAATCACTTCAAAATCCTGATGTGCTTTGAGCAAAGACTTGATCCTCTTCAAGGAACGAGTGATACCAAGCACTCCTGTGTTGTCTGGGACGATCAAAAGGTATGATGTGCTTATTTGATTTCTTCTTTTCCAGGAGGTCAGTCAAAAGGGAAAGCACAGTCCCACACTAAAGAATAAATGTACAATAGTATTAGACCTATTTTGAGTGACCTCTAACTTCAGTCTAGGTTTGGAGAACTGATCAGGACTTTGCAACTTCCATCTGGTCCTAAAGGAATGATTTTATTCTTATATCCTAATTATATTACTTCTTGTAATTCCTAATTGCCTCTCCTGAGGCATAGATATTCTAAGTAAGCTTCCATGTTCTGGGCTGAATGTCAACAATATAAGCAGGTTAAATGCTCCAACTGCACTGGGGTTGTTGACCTAATATTGGAAAGAGATTGGGGCATTTCTCAGCCCAAAGGGAAAACTTCACACTCTAACAATAGCAAACATGTATTGATTTTGTACTGAATGTCAGGAACTGAACATTTTATAAGCATTATATTGATTAATCTTCAGAGTCATCACTCTGGGGTGGATTCTATTATTATCTCTATTTCATACGTGGAAAAATTGAGAGCAAGAGACGTTGTTGCACAAAGTTACACGGTGAGTAGATGTCAGAACGAGGACTAGATTTAGGTCTGTCTGCTGTTTAAACTGATTCTCTTAACCACTGGGCTACAATTTCTCCTGGAATGCTGATAAAGCTGTCTTTGGCTTGACCTCTTTTCTGGTGCCACATCTATGTATCAGGACCTCTAACAGGTCTGGGTAGAAAATAACTCTTGCAGAACCTAATCACACGAGGAGGCTATCTGTTTGGGATAGTGAATTAACATCTGGACACCCAGGCTCCCCTAGCCTTCCTCTTAACCTTTGCAACATCATCCTTGCATCTAGAATACAGAGGGATGTAGGTCAGGAGGAGGTTTCTTCTGTCAACTCTGCAGTAGACTTATCTTACTTTATCCTGATTCCAAAGGGAATTTTGTAAACATTGAGAGGATTTTTAGCTTCATCACTTGGAACTTTTGTGATCATGGCACTTGGACCATAAAAGAACTTCATTTTATGTGGAGTCAGAATCTCTATTTCCTGTTCTATCTCTCATATTTCAAAGCTCTCTGCAATTAGCAATGGTGACCTCTTCCAACCTTCCTAATGGCAGCAAGGTTCCAGTATTTTCATATAGTCTTTTTGCGGTCTGGCTACGAGTTACTCGGTGTAATACATTATTTAATTTTCTTATAGTAACTTATTTTATTTTTCTTGTGTTGGATATGAATCAGATTGTCACAAAGCAAACACACATAAAATTAAATCACCATTTTCCCTTTATTTCTAATTTCCTTTACTACATCCATTCTCACTCAGAAAAATAAATTTTATTTGTCATTACTTACTTTCAGTTTAAAAGTCTCTTATGGGTAATATTCCCGTTCAAGTATTATCATCCCAATTACTATTCACAGCTCTTTTTATGAGTGTCCTTTTTTTCTTATAAGTTTTTCTTGTTTTTTTTTTTTTCCTTCTTTTGTTTTTAATTTAATGGCAGAATAAAGGGCTTCTTCCATTGATACCATGTTATACCTTTGATACCTTATATTGTTATGCTCTTATTAAGTCTATATTCTAAAAATGCTTATATTTTACTGCCTCAGAGAAGTAAATATGACATGATTTCTTAGCAGGTCTGGCTTACTCCTCCATGACATCAGCAAAGCTTTGCTTCAGACCTAGCACAGAGCATATACGCCATGGGAACTTGCCCCTGAGAAAGCTCCCCCTCTTTCCTTTTCCCCTTCACTCCTCTTTTTCCTTTTCTCCCCCCCAGTAGGCATCCTCCACATATTTGCTCAAAAACAAAAACCTGGGGGAATTTTCCAGTAAGCGATCTATAAATAGGGATAAAACGTTCAGCTTTATCATTTTGGTAATTGCTCATAGAAGCCTGCAGTGCCCCCAGCAAACTGCCCAGCAACCTATGTTTCACAGCGTGAGGCTTAGAGCATCCTGTTTCAGACACAAAATTCAAGCCCAGGATCACAACCCTTACAAAGATTCTGTCACTGTCTGTGCAATCTCAAAGGCCAGAGGCAGTGTGGTCTGTAGATGTCGGCATAAGCTAGGTCTTGCTATGAAAACATAAAGCCAACAAGCAAAAAGAAAATTCAACGTTATAAAGCAATGCAGGCTCATTTCTTCTTAAGCCTCCATGCCCATCGTAGGCTGGTGGGGCTGTGTTTATTGTAGCCACTCAGGGACCTAGGATGACAGAGCAGCCACCTACTTGAATGATTGTCCCAGACATGTCCTAAAGGGAGAGAGCAGGCAAATCACGCACTGGATCTTAAAGCTTCTAATAGACATGGCTCTCACATTTCAAATTCAGCTACATGACCACTCCCAGCATATGAGGATGAAGGAATGCTATTCTGTGCCCCCGGGAGAAGGACCAGGAAAACTTGGGAGAACCTCATAGGATATCTCTTTTCTCTTAAGATTGTTGATTCAGCTTCTACTATAAGGTCAGTTTCACAAGGAGGAGAGACAGAGGGAAAATGGGCCTAAATTTTGGATTCAGACTCCCTTATGGCTGATAAGTAGGATTAAATCACTTACTATAAAAACTTCTTTTGGATCTCTGGCCTAAGGTCCCAGAGGGACTCTGGGGACACTCATCCTTTCCCCCATCTCCCTGGCTTGTTTTGTCTCGCTTTATGGGGACAACAGGGGAGAAAATCTAAGCCCAGGTAAAATGCTGCAAGAAGATGCCTTTCTTCCTGCAGTCTTGACTGGAGCCAATAGAAGCATCCATGGTGAGGCCTCTGCTTGGTAGCAAGCCAACCAACATACCAGTTAGATGGGTGCATGCAGAGAGAAGACAATCTAAAGACAAAACAACTAGGACACAAATCATGTTTTTACAACTCTTTGCTGTAACTCTAAAAATGTCCACATATGGCCTAAAGGATAAGATCTTTGCATCTTCCCTCCTCAAAGTCGGAGTGAATGGTGAGTGTAGGGCTGGAATCCCTCGAAAGGCCAGCAGTGGCTTCAGGGGAAGATCCAGTGTGACCCATTTCCTTTACATGGAGAGCTTCTCCAGTAAGAGGAACAAGCTGCTGCAGAACCCTGGCTTTCTGTCTCCCTCTCTACTGATTAAAGAACAAGCCCCTGCAGTGGCTCCATTTTCTCAGGACCCATAAGGTCCCCTCCAGTGCTGTCTAGTGTGGCTTGGCCTTCGTCAAGGATTTACTACCAGGCAACCACACCTCCCGATATCTGCTGCTGAGATGGGGATACCACCTCCCGCTGCTAATCCTTAGTCTCAGTGTCTTTTTGGTTATGAAGTTCTTGTGTCTGTCAAGATCCGATCTTTTAGACAGATTTTATCTATCAGATGACACCAATTAAGCATAATAAGCTGGTAAATTACTGACTACTTGACTGCTGATATTCATATTCTTTATTAAAATAGCACTATATTCTGTCAGTGTTCACAGCAGAAACTTTTCACTTAAAGGGGGCTACCAGACCTCAAGGTGGGACCCTAAAACCCATGATTTCCTATTTATCTATTAGTTAATTAGCAACCCTACCTCACACTGGTAATAGCTCCTCATTTAACGCTTTGTTTAAGCCAATTTTTTGGAATTGTTTAAATTTGCTCTTTGGTCTATTAGACTCCAGGGTCACACTTAGCTTCTGATTCTGTTCAATCTCTTGGTATCGATGTTCCTTGGTACCTCCTGTACCCCACTGCCGAGGCTAATGAAATATGGGGCTGGAGGGAAGGATTAGAACAATCTACATTATGAAGGATTTGAAGAAACATAATAATCATGTTATATCATCAGCATTACCAGCTTGGGTCCCTGTGGTGGACAAATTATGTTAGCTCCACCACCCCCATTCTCTGCCTCTCAGCTCATGCTTCTGTTCATATGTTTGGGTATGACCTGTGACTTGCTCTTAACCAACAGCATATGGCACAAGTGATCCATGATTTTTTATAAACCTTTGGCTTGCTAGCAGATTCAAGTTTCTCTCTCTCTCTCGCCTTGCTAGTTCTAAAGAAGCAAGGTGCCTTGAGCCCCACAGCTGCAAGAAACTGAATGCTGCAAACAACCACATGGGCAGGGAATTGGATGCTTCCGTAGGTGAGCCTCCATAAGAGAACTTCCTTGGCAGATACCTTGCAACTTTGTGAGAACCTAAGCTAAAGACCCATCTAAGCCATATCCAGATTCCTGACACCCACAAACTGTTAGATAATATACGTGTACTATTTTATGTTCTAATTTGTCAGGCAGCAATTAAAAACCAATACAGTCCCTGAACACTCAATAAAACTTTTAAGGGGGCCACAAATGTGTCTGGTCTGGAGCATCTGTGACAGAGACTTCTCTTAAGGAAAGCAAGCATTTGAGCAGTCATTCTGAGCCCTGAGGTATAGACACTTCCATAAACAACTTTCAAACCCACATCAACTCCCCTTATTTCAATCTGGGTGAGGGCTGTAAGAATTAGAGGCCACACAGTTCAGTTTCAGGCTGAGAAGACTGTGAGCAGCCCTTGTGTCTTCTGGGGACACTAACATAATTTTGAGTATGGTATAGAGGGACTATTTATATCTGGAAGCTTTCTCACCACAACACTGTGCTCCTTATTCTCAGGGGGGGTCTCCACTGGGCCAGGGGTGCAGATGGCTGTGTGTGGTGACTGCTCGTGGACAGCTCTCTCTCCCACAAATTCCCCAGCTGGACTTCCAGGTCGAATGTACTTCATGTCTCTTATTTATTCTGAATGGTGCTCTAATTTCCTTGCAACGAAGTCTTGTATTTCTTACAACGTTTTTCCATATATCACATATTCAATTTCGCCTTGGCTTCCAAGGCTTCTCACATTATATGGCTTTTTCTTGCACCTCTTCCACAAGTTCCTGTTTTTCCCCTGACAGCACTTAGCACAAAATGAGAACTCATTAAACACGTTGACTGATCGACACATTTTTTTCCTTCCTTCACCTCACTGCTGCTGCCCAGCTGGTCAGGGCAGGAGAGGGCAGGAGAGAGCTGGAAAGAAAGGGTATAGCAGTTAGAATGTGGAGGTGATTGTAGGAAGGGAAGCAGGGTTAATGGATTCAGAATTATTTTAGCTGCATGATATAGAATACCTAACTAAGAGTGGCTTGATGATTAAAGGTGAATTGTTTCATTTTTCCAGGGTTAATTCAGTGGCGTAACCATGTACTCAAACACTCAGGTGCTTTCTATTTTTCTACTCTGCCATTCTTGGTATATGGGTGGCCTTTCTCCTCATAGTCGCAGTATGGCTGCTATAGCTCCAAACGTTAATTATGTCCTGATAGAGAAAGTTCAGATACAAGGAGGGGCAAGTCCCCATCAGTGTTCTTTTTAATGAGTGAGGAGGGTGTCCTCAGAGGCTTGCTGCCGTCTTATATCTCATTTGCCAGATTACTTGACACATCCATGCATACACTAATCACCGTGAGGAGAATGGAAGTGTGCTAATCGATATTCATCCCTTGAGGCTGGGAAGTAGCCAACTTCCCTGAGCACAGGGGAGACTGACTAGCTAAACAAAATTGGGGTTCTGCCAGCAAGAAGTATGTGGAGAGAAAGATATGGCTCTTGGCAACCAATAATGTCTGCCTCAGAATGAAGACGCAGAGAAGTGATGTGGCTCTTTTTGGTTATGTGGGAAGTTGGTGGCAGAGCTAGATCTAGAACACTGGCCTCCTGTCCCCTTGGCACCATGATTTTTTTTCCTGTGTCTTTGTCTCTTCCTCTGTAAAAGGGATTGGGATGGTGCGTGATTGAGCTCATGATGATATGCATCATAATAATAACCAAGAGAAGAAAACCTGCCTAAGGGATTATTTACATGTGGGACAATGAAACAATAACCTAAAAGCCACAACTCAGTTTCACAGATGCTGCTGCCCGGGTACAGGGAATGCTGCTGACTTACTGCACAGCTTTGCTGGGGCTGTTTTTCTGCCCACCTCTGACCAGCTGGTACACCTCAGCCCATCCCTTTCCTCATGTTTTCTGGCTCTGATGTATGACCCCTGCAGGAAAGTGGAAAAAAAATCCCTCCTGGGGTTTGCACTGGAGACCAGCCATTCAGCCCTTTTGCTCCAATACTTCAGCAGAGCTGACGCATGCAGTCCTTTCCCTTGCAGGAAGATGCTGGCTCCAGGCGCCTCCTCATTGCGCTGGACTCAGAGAAAGGGCTGGGCTCCTCTGGCCTCAAGAATCATCCATCAGAACAGCTTGATAGTCCCTCTGCCTTTTGCCTTCTAGAAGCTTGTGTGCGTATTTTTTAACTCCTCTGGGACTGAAAAAGAAGATGAGATAGGCACCCACACTTTGGTTGGCTCTGGGTAACGTGACATCATCTGACTGAGCAAATGGGCTGAGGAGGATTCACAAAGGAAGAGATGGTCTGCAGTTAAGGCACTGACTGCAGAGTTCTGAGTCAGCACATCTCCTCCTGGAGAGCGCTCAGGTGATCCTGGCCAAGGACACTGCAGGAAGGGCAGCGCGTGTGGTCGGGCACAGAAAATGGATGCATTGGAAGCAGACCGACATTTGCTTTTTAATGATCTCCTCTTGGCTTCTGAAGATGAATTTTTTTCATAGCAAAGAGTCAGGAAGAGAAGAAAATGTTCTTTCTCATTTCCACAGAGCTAACCATGTCTGCACATTAACCTTTAGGATTGATTGAGATAAATGCTATTTCAACCCCTGAGGCTTGTAGGTAGGATTTGAATTCGGCTGCCTGGCTCTCGGCAAGCTTGCATGCAGCTTCTCTGTTGCATCCCTCAGTCACCTCAGGTTGTCAGAGATGAGGTGGACAGATCAAGTCACCTAGCATTAGTGCAACCAAGACAAATGAGGGTTCTGGGGCTCGGGTTCTTATCCTCAGGCACCTTATCCTTACTCAGGCACCACCGGGAAGGGCTTGTGCTCCTAAGTAGCTGTAAGGCTGTCGATGCAGTAAATCACATGAGTGGGACTGGTCATAAATGTGACAGCAATTCAGAGGAGAGTGTTCCTTCTGCTGAGGTTATCATGAAAGAAATTGATTATTCGATTGGGGAAGTAATAATGTTTAAAATATAATCATATCCATATTTTGGGGGGAGGTGAAAAATGAATAATTCATATAGTTTATTTAATTTAAAAAATGTACAGGAAGTTCATCTTTTTCTCATTAAAAGCAGCGCCAGCTTCCAAGTCGCTTGGCTGTTATTTGGAGTGGTGGTGGTGAGGGTCCCCGTGTTGTGTATAAGCAATATGGGGGTGCGCAGGGGTGTTCCTTTTGTCAAAAGGAAGCATTTCCTCCTCAAAAGAATTTAAATCTAAAATCTGAAATCCGCTGTCAGGAAACAAGGAAGCTGAATTGGATTTTTTTTTTTTAAGCATCCAATCCTCTGCCTCCCACCAGCCTGATACATAGTCCTGTGGGTCCTGCTTGAAACAAATCCCCAGATGGGTTTTTACAAGCTTTTAGATTTGCAGAACTAAGATCCACCCCACCCCCCACCCTCATTTTCCTTTTTCCTGAAAGCAGAGCCCCTGATGTGGCAATTAAGCAGTCTGTAACTAGAGCAGTCTGTCCCACAGAAATGAAAGGGTTGAAAAAGCTGCCTCACCCTCCCTGCAAAGGTTTTCTGCTCTCAGAAAGACTGTGCACTTGCTGTCCCCAAATGGGGGAGGTACAGGCCAACTGTCCTTCACAAGGGCAAGTGAACAGACAGGCCCACTGGGAAAGTGTTCATTCCTTCTAGATTCCGAGTTTATCTGCTACTTGGAGAAGTAGTTCTCTGCCAGATGTTAGTAACCTGAGTTTCTCAGGAGGGCATAAGAAAGGTGGCTAAAACTTGTTTGCTCATGCATTTAATTCTGTTGGGTGTTGGAGGTGTTATGTGTTGTTTATTGAAGGTTTAGCTCATACCACACACAACATACACTCCTGCATAAAAGCAACCAAGCTAAAAAGGAACAGTACAGAGTGAAGGAGAGAGGCAAAATCAATGGAGCTGGCTGCTCTGGAGCTGAAATTTCAGAGAGGCTCCTTCCCCCTCCTGTCTCAGCATGCAATTTGTACTCTGCGTCCTTTGCTTCCCAGCTTCCTGCTCCTCCACTACCTCCTGGGGAAGTGTAAGGTTGCAGACGGTTTCATTAAATGTCAGCAAGCTGCCCATAGCAATTGGCTGGGAGGGAGGAAATGAGCAAGATGTTTTTCACAGGAGCCTAGTGCTTGGAGGGGCCTGGAGAGGTGGTGGCCCTCCAGTCTCCTTCGGGGTAGATCATGGGCAAATCAGGCCAGGCAACTGACCTCTCTTGGATTCTTAGAGAACTTTTATCAGGGACCGAGGGGCATCTTTGATGACACTGCAGAGACCATTTCATACTCTGAGGGCAGATGTATTTTATTGTTCATTCATGTCCTGAGGCCAGAGTAAAGCTGGTTCTCACAGACTGCAGCACAGGTCTGACCAGCCCTTTCCTCTCCAAAGGCTCCAAGGTCATCACAGAATAAACAGGGGAATGAATTTTCAAGGGGCGAGCCTTGGATAAAAACTGACCCCCTTGAGAGAATGGGCCAAAAGTCCCTCCACCTTCACTCTTCCTCACCATTGCCTAATCTTTTCCACACAGCTTAGTTCCCTCTCCATGGCCTCTTCTGCCTCAACAGATGCAAGTAACCCCTTGCAGGGACTGAGTTGACTTTCCTTCCTGGGGAGTGTGCCTTATTTTCCACTGGAAATGTGAAGATATCCATTTTCTTCTTCCTGCATTGGAATTGCTTCTTACATGACTTTGACTCTGAGAAAGTCTTTTCCAGCCCTTCACAAACACAGTCTTAGAGAATTCAGCTTAAATACACATACATAAGAAATAAAACCACATCAAAACATTTTCTAATTAAGACAATAATGCCCGAATGTCATCCTAGTTGCCTTCAGAGAAAAATCTTTCTGAATATCAAAGATAATATTGCTTTGAATCATTTACATCAATTCAGTTACATAAACATTTACAAATGTAGCAGTGCCGAGGATTACTGATGGTGAATGGAACAGGAATTATCACTGGCTGGAAACCTTTTCTCCTGATGTTTATCTGTCACTCTTACATCTTGGATCCAAATGGTCTCTACAGTCAGAGGAAGGTGGCTTGAATGTCTTCCAAAGCATTAGCATGATATTGCAAATTGTATATAAGTTTAATATTGCATGAGGCCCTCAGTTTGAGGACCTATTCCAGGGTTTCAGTCTATAAAAGAGAGATCCTGTTGGTTTGTAAAACTAATTTTTAAAAATGAAATATCCGGGGTGCCTGAGTGGTTCAGTCAGTTAAACACCCGACTCATGGTTTCGGCTCAGGTCATGATCTCAGGGTTGTGAGATTGAGCCCGCTTCAGGTTCCATGCTGGGTGTGGAGCCTGCTTGGATTCTCTTTCTCCCTCTCCCTCTGCCCCTCCCCTGTCTAAAAAAAAAAAATAAAAAAAAAAATGAAATGTCAGAGAGTTTGGCATTTTAGATGTTACTATTTGTTTGTGTCTCCAAAATGAAATGAAACTGAAATAAGAAGAGAAACCCCGAGGAGCCTAGAGCAAGTTGGAAGAAGGCCCAGGTATCCTAGCACTCCAGATCGTTCTTCAGCTGCCCTGCTGGCCTCTTTCCTGGTTTCAGGAAAAGCCAATGTCTTCAACCCAGTACAGCTGCTCAGAGACCTGGACCAGGGTGTCTTGGCTATAGATGTATACCCCAACATTTCTCTCCCTGTCACCCCATCAGGATATTTGGTGTGCATTCTGGTCCTAATGAGCCAAGGACTAATTAATTTGTCTTGTAGACAAATACCCTCAGGGTGTTAGTTAGAAATGCCTGAAGAGGGGCGCCTGGGTGGCTCAGTTGTTAAGCGTCTGCCTTCGGCTCAGGTCGTGATCCCAGTGTCCTGGGATCCAGCCCTGCATCGGGCTCCCTGCTCAGCAGGAAGTCTGCTTCTCCCTCTCCCACTCCCCCTGCTTGTGTTCCTTCTCTCGCTTTGTCTCTCTCTGTCAAATAAATAATAAAATCTTAAAAAAAAAAAAAAAAAAAGAAATGCCTGAAGCTACAATGGAGCATTATCTTTGACAGACCCGGGGAGGGAGAACAGAATGTGGATTTTGACAACAGATGAGTGGCTAAAGAAGATGTGGTATACACACACACACACACACACAATGGGATATTATGCAGCCATCAAAAAAACGAAATTTTGCCATTTGCAATGGCGTGGATGGAACTAGAGGGTATTATGCTAAGCAAAATAAGTCAATCAGAGAAAGACAAGTGTCATATTATCTCACTGATATGAGGAATTCTTAATCTCAGGAAACAAACTGAGGGTTGCTGGAGTGATGGGGGGTGGAGGGATGGGGTGGCTGGGTGATAGACATTGGGGAGGGTATGTGCTATGGTGAGCGCTGTGAATTGTGTAAGACTGATGAATCACGCACCTGTACCTCTGAAACATAATACGTTATATGTTTAAAAAAAAAAAAAGATAGTAGGAAGGGAAAAATGAAGGGAGAGAAATCGGAGGGGGAGATGAACCATAAGAGACTATGGACTCTGAGAAACAAACTGAGGGTTTTAGAGGGGAGGGGAGTGGGGGGATGGGTTAGCCCAGTGATGGGTATTAAGGAGGGCACGTATACACGAACAATGAATCATGGAACACTACATCAAAAACTAATGATGTAATGTATGTTGACTAACATAACATAATAAAATTAAATTAAAACCAACCAAAAAAAAAAAAAAAAAACCCCATCAAACAAACAAACAATAATGTGGATTTTGATAGATAGGAAAGAAAAAATAAAAGTGGGTTATACTTTTGCTCCTCAGAGTCCCTTTCTGCCTCTCAAGGCCTGGAATTCTGCACACAAGTGGGAATTGGCTTTTCAGTTAGGTGGTGTCAAATTGAAAGAAGAAAGGAGAGAAAAGGTGATTTGAAGGACCGCTATATCTAGACAATATGTTAACTTTGCCATTATGCTTAAGATCTTGTGATACTTAACCAGTCAGGTGTTAGAAATGCAAGTATAAATAGATTTGATCGTCAGTCATAATTGGAAAATAGGCGGGTGGCAGAATTTCAATGTATAAGGAAGACATTCCTCCATAAGTAGAGATAATAGTCAAATGACAAGTTCTGAATCAAGAAGAAGAAACAAAGAAATTATTATGAAAAATAGACAATCATTAAGAAGAAGATAAAGATAAAAAACCCTAATAGGAAAAACAATAAGCATGAGCTGGCAATTCAAAACAGAAAGAATAAATGCCCATTAAGTGTGAAAAGTAATCAAAATACCGTAGAACAAACAAAGTGTGATAATTTTTTTCCTGCAATTTTGGCGGTGTTTTTTTTTTTTAAAGATGACCAATATTGATGAGAATTTGATAAAAAGATAAATCCATTTTGTAGTGATAAGCATATATATCTGCACATATTTCTTGGAAGGTAATTTGGTATTTCCATTAAAAATGTAAATAATGCTCAGTTCCTATTTTTTAGCAGCACAGTTCAACTTCCAAGTATAATTCCCACAAAACAATTAAAGTTTCATATAAAGATTTAATACTAATATGTTAATTTTAGTGTAGAATAGTGAAATATTGGAGACAAATGTCTGTAAGAAGTTAGGTTCAGACTGTTGGGTTATTACTTTGTTATAAAAATAAAAGATCCCCCCAAAATATAAATAAATAAGTAAAATAAAATAAAATAAAAGACCTAGGAATGAGTCAATACAGCTTGGTTCCATCACATCTTTTTCCAAGAAGACCAGAGGAAAATCTACTTCCACATATGTAAAAGGAAAATTCTCAATGCAAGGCAAAATTATACTTTGGCTGGGGTTCTGATTCTGAATTTCAGATGGACTGGGATGTATAGAGAAAACCTTTATTACAATAGGTTCATTTGAATGACCCAGGGGGACAAAGCCATATTCTCTGCCTTTTTCCCTGGGTATTCTCAGAATTTACCACTTTAGTGAGTCAAAAAATCCATACCCACTATACCAGCTGAAATAAAGTTGCAAGACAGCAAATGAAGAGAGTGAATGTTTCCTTCCCAATAACTTGCTACCTGAAACTATCTCCTTCAGAGTCTTGTGTAACTTTTCCAGGCATGGACTCTACTCGGGAGAGATAGACTTACTTGCCTTGAAAGAGACAAAGGATTGGATCTTCCACCATTCCAGAAGATCTGTGTGGGCCAACATGGCTTCAAAGAAGGCAATGAAAATAGCAATGTTCATGAACATGGGATTTCATCCCTTTGAAGCTTGACTGCTTGAACAATACAGCCTTAATTTTTGTTCTCCAATTTGAACATATCCCATCCTCTAAGAGACATTAACTCTTGTGCTCTATTTTCTGAATCATTGAGAAGAACTAGGATATGGGAAACAGAGGGACCTTGACGTTACAATGGAGGCCAAAAATGTTCACAAATTACTTATGTCTTGGCACATGTATCTGTATGATATCATAAGATAAAGGTATTGAAAACCATGGGCGTAAAGAGTATGATATCATAAGATAGAGATATTGAAAACCACGGGCATAAACCATCATGAAAAAAATGTGTTTAGTGACAAAAGCTGGTTATAGCATGTATAGTCTGAATTGAATAGTGTAAGGATTATACAGATTTATGGGGAAAAACTATGCAATAATGATAGCGGCTAACAAAGTAGTGAGCTTACAGATGAGTCACATTTCGTTCTTCCTATGCCAAAAACAAAAACAAAAACAAAAAACAAAAACAAAGAACGAAAAAAAAATCTTTAAATGGTGGTTATTGGATATTTTTAAAAATCACAAAAATCAACTTCCACTTCCAGCCCGATGGCATAACTGGTATCAGTCTTTTCCTCCCACCACAAACAACTAGGAGACTGAGCACATATTTGAAACAACTGTTTGAAGACGTTGGAAGGCAAGCAGCACAAGACTGAGATCTTTGAGAGAAGAGTAAAAAACAAGACAAACAAGAAAATCACCCTGGCTTTCTGTTTGAAAGTCCCTTTTGCATTGCAGGTAAGGGGAATCCAAATAGAAGAAGGTGATATTCCAGAGGTGAGAACACAGAGTTTAGAGTTCAAGGAACCTGAAGCAGCTGGAATATGTGGGAAAGAATGTGGGATAGATGGGAATTATGCAAAGAACCCCAGAAATCTGTATAGGGATCCTATTGAGACTTTTTCTGTACACTAAGGTGTGCATGTGTGGACTGAGATTCCATGAGCTCCTAAAGTGGTAGGGAGGGTTTAAGTTCTGATGAGCCACAGTGAAGACACCTCAAGGTACACTCGAGGCATTCTGTAGATGTCTCAGAAGGATCATGCCTTGGTAGTAGAGCTAGCCCACTGTGGAGTAAAGCCTGCTCCAGAAATACCCTAACAAACCTTAAAAACACATCTCAAAAAGATCAAGTGGGCCCACATATATCTTTACTACCTGCAAAAACAAAAGTTAACATCTTTTAAATGGGGCCAATAAAATCCAGGTGCTCAGTAAAGTAACAGTTATAAATTCTAGCATCCTAAAAAAGATACTAAAAATGCGAAGAATTGTGCCAATAACCAGGAGAAAAATTAGGCAATAAAATTAGACAAGAATGATAGAATTGGTATATAAGAAATTTTAAAACAGCCATCATAAATATGTTCAAGGATTTAAAGAAAAAAGACATAAGGAGAGAAAATAAAGGTATAAAACTATTTTTGGCATTGAAAAATGCAATATCTGAAATTAAAATTTCGCTAGATTGGCTTAACGGATTAGGCACTGAAAAAGAAAAAAAAATCAGAGAATTTGAAGGCAGTACAATAAAATGATTCAAACTGCAACCTAGAGAAGATAGAAGTCTGAAAAAATTAAAACACTCATTGATTTATGAAACTATATCAAACTATCACACATGTAATGATAGTCTTAGAAAGGGTTGAGGTAGAAGTCAGGGCACAGAAAAAAATTGAAGAAAGAGCAGCTAATCTTTTTTTCTCAAATATGATGAAAAATACCAAGTAGAGATCCATGAATCTTACTCTGTCATAGGCAGGACAAACATAGGGAAAACCACACCAAGGCACATCATAATCAAACTGCTGAAAACCAGTGACAAAGCAAAAATCTGAAAAACAGCCCGAGAAACTACATTTCATTCCATTCCATTCCATTCCATTCATTCCATTCCATTCCGGGTAACAAAGCCAAGAATGAGTCAGAGACAATGCAAGCCAGAAGACAATGAAGCGTTACCCAAGTGCTAAAAGATAAACTTGCCAACTTTAAGTTGTATATTAAGTGAAAGTATTTTTCAAAATTGGAGGTAAAATGAAGGGAACTTTTTTTCAAATGAAAACTGAGAGAATTTAATGCCAGGAGATTCGCAACAAAAAAAAATTACAAGATGTTCTTTGGGATGACAGAATGTGAAACCAGATGGAAACTCAGGTCTACACAGAAAAATGAAGACCACCACAAGTGTGGAACATGTCCGTAAACATTAATATACGTAATATACATATAATAGATAATATAGAATAAATATAAAGATATAACTGACACCTTATAGTAAAAATTGTAGCAATGTATTATGGGAAATAACTTCTATAAAATAAAATGTATAACAATAATACAAAAGAAGGGAGAGGAGAAATGGAAGTATTTTATTGTATTTAATGTTTTTACATTATATGTGAAGTGAATTTAGTGGAAGGTAGAAAATGATAAATTAAAGATGCTTATTTTAGACTCTAGAGCAACCACTAAAAAAGAAGCAAAGTGGTATAGATAATAACCAGTAGAGGAGATAAAAAGAAACACTAAAGATACTTATTTAATTCAAAAGGTGGCAGGGAAAGAAAGAAAAAGAACACATGAGATGAATAGTAAACAAATAACAGTTTGGTGGCAAAAGCATAGGAAAGGATATGCCATGCAAACAGTAATGTGAAACAGCTGGTGTGGATATATTAATTCAGACAATGTAGATTGTAGAACAAGGAATATTATCAGATAAAAGGCTGATGAAACAGTAAGACATAAAGATCCTAAATGCGTATTACAAATCTGAAACTACTGAAGGCAGAATAGACAAATACACAATCATAGCTGAAGAGTTCAGCACTTTTCTCTAAGTAGTTGATCTAATAATTGAATAGAAAACCCATAATTCGGGGCGCCTGGGTGGCTCAGTTGGTTAAGCAACTGCCTTCGGCTCAGGTCATGATCCTGGAGTCCCTGGATCGAGTCCCGCATTGGGCTCCCTGCTCGGCAGGGAGCCTGCTTCTCCCTCTGACCCTCCCCCCTCTCATGTGTTCTCTCTCTCTCATTCTCTCTGTCTCAAATAAATAAATAAAATCTTAAAAAAAAAAAAAAAAAAAAAAAGAAAACCCATAATTCTATAGGAGACGTGAACAGCCTGCACAGACATGACCTAATTGGCATATATAGAACACTACACTCAATAATGGAAAAGTACATTTTCTTTTTTTTTTTTTAAAGATTTTATTTATTTATTTAACATAGAGAGAGCACAAGTAGGCAGGTAGACAGAGGGAGAAGGAGAAGCAGGCTCCCTGCTCAGCAGGGAGCCCAATGCGGGGCTTGATCCCAGGACCCTGGGATCATGACCTGAGCCGAAGGCAGACGCTTAACAACTGAGCCACCCAGGCGCCCCAGAAAAATACATTTTCTTTAAAAGTGCACAAAAACTATTCACAAAGATGAAACATATGCTGGCCCATATAACATATTTCAGTAATAAAAAAGCTGATGTCTACAAGAAATGCTCTCTTGTACAACAGAATTAAATTATGACTCAGTAACAAAAATATATGTAGAAAACCACCAAATATTTAGAAATTAACATAGTTCAGAATAACCCACATGTTAAAATATTAGAAAATATTTTGTACTACATGACAGTGAAAACACAACATATCAAAAATTGTAGTATGCATTTTAAAAATGCTAAGAAATGGCCCAGAGTTGGGCCCTTGCTTGGCAGGGAGCCTGCTTCTCCTCCTCCCTTAGCCCCTCCCCCTGATCATTATGTCAACACCCATAGACTATACAACACAAAAAAGTGAACCCTAATGCAAACTGTTGACTTTAATGTATATTAATAATATAATTAACATAACAATATAAATAATATAATTAATATAATTATATATACATATATTATATTATATATGTATATATAATTATATTAAATAATGTATATATAATTGTAATATTATGTTATATATGTATATATAATTATATTAATTATATAACATAATAATATAGTATTATAATATATAATGTATAATGTATAATATATATTTATATAGTAGTCATATAATTACAATAGATAATAATTATACATAACATATAATCATAATATAATATATAATTATTATAATTATATATAATATTATTATATTAATATAATTAATATTAATGAATAATAGTTTATTAATATTGGTTCCTCAGTTTTAACATATGTTTTTCACTAATACAAGATGTTAATAATTGGCAAAAATAGGGAGGAGGTGATAGGGAATATATGAGAACTCTCTATATTTTCAGTTTATATTTGATTAAACCTAGAAGTAATCTAAAAACTGTCTATTAATTTAAAAAATACTAAGAAAAAATTAAATATTTATATATAAGAAAAGAGGAAATGTCACAAAACAGTGATCTACTTCTATCTTGAGAACCCAGGAAGGAAAAGCAAAGTAAACCCACAAAAAATAGAGGAAAGGGAATAATAAAGGTAACAGCAGATATCAGTGAAACATATATGAATAAAATAAAGAAGATAAATGAAAGCAAAATGATTTCTTTTAAGACATCATTTTGATTGATAAACCTCAAGCTAGACTAATCAAGAAAGAAGAAAGAAATTATATATATGATCATCAGAAATGATTGAGAGAGCATCATTTAATATAGTATGTAATTGAAATGAAAATAAGCGAATATTATGAATTACTTCATACCAAAAAATCTGAAATTTAGTTGAAGTTGGAAAATTCTTTGAAAGAGACAAATTGCCAAAATGGATACTTTTTTAAATTAAAGCAAATAAATTTGTAATTACAAGCCTTCCCACAAAGAGCTCTTCAGTTCAGATTACTTCACTGGTGAAAACTAGCAAGGTTTTAAAGAAGAAATTATATAATTTTACATACACTCTTTAAAAAAAAAAAGAGGGGAAGAAAAGCTCTCCAACCAATTTTATGAGACCAGCATTTTCCTGATACCCAAATCAGACAAAGTTCCTGTTAAAAAAAACCCCATAAACAAACCATTAGCAAATCAAATTCAGAAATACATAAAAAGTGAGGCACATTATGACTAGGTAGATTTCATCCCAGGAATGCAAGTTTGGTTTAAAATTCAAAAAGCAACTAGTGTAATTCACCATACTAACAGAATAAATGGAAAAAAACTAAAAGCATGTCAACAGATGAGGATAAAGCATTTGAGAGAATTCAACACCCATTCATCATCAAAATTCTTGCACAACTGGAGGTAGATAAGAATTTTCTCAGTACACCTGTGTAGCTCAGTCAGTTAAGCATCTCCCTTTAGCTCAGGTCATGATCCCAGGGTTCTGGGACTGAGCCCCACATGGGGTTCCTCCCTCAGTGGGGAGCCTGCTTCTCCCTCTCCCCCCTGCTTGTGCTCTCTTTGTCAAATAAATAAATAAAATCTAAAAAAAAATCTGCTATAGGGCATCCATGAAAAAACCCACAGCTGACACCATACTTCCCTTAAGATCTGGAATAAGCAAGGTTATCTTTCACCACTTTTGTTTAAAATTGTACTGGAAGTCTAAGCCATTGCAATGAGACAAGAAAGAATAAAAGGCACATAGATTGTAAAAGAGCAAGTTAAAGAGTCTCTATAGTCATTGTTATTTTTTTAACACTGAAAACTCCAAGGTATCTAAAAACAATTACTAAATCTAATAAGTGAATTTATCAGGGTTGAAGAACATAAGATCAACAATCAATTGCTTTTCTATGTGCTAACAGTACACAATTGGAAATCTACTTACAACAGAATAAAATGTGCGATGACTAGGGATAAATTGAACGTAAGATGTTCAAGACAGCTATGTTGACCTACATAATATTACTGAATGGAATTAAGCACACTAAGTATTGCTGGCATCAATAAATGGAATGATATACAACGTTCAAGAATTGGGAGTCTCAATATTGTTAAGATGTTTATTATTCCAAAATTGATCTTTGGATTTCAGTGCAATTCCAATTAAATTCTCCACAGGTTTATTTGTAAAAATTAATAAGCTGATTCTAAAATTTATATTAAAATGTAAAGATCTATTAGAGGCCCAAAATTTTGAAAAAGGAGGAGTTCTATTATCCTACAGTTAACTTCATGTAGTTCTGTAACTATAAATTACATTTTAACAGTGTGACATTAGCATATGCATAAATATATACATGGATGGAATATGATAGTCTCTAAATAGGTCTTCATATACATGGTCAGTAGATTTTCATGAAAGTTAATTTAATGGGGGTGGGTGGAAAGGAATGGAGAAAGTTTTCAAAAGTTGTAATAGAACAACTTGGTATTTGTATGGAAAAAGAATAATCCTCAAACCCTAGCTAGTACCATTTATAAAATGTAACTTGAAAGGCATCAGAATACTGGATGGAAGATCCAAAGTTATTTAACTTCTAGATAAACAAGCAACAAGTCTTTGCAACCTTAAGATAGTATTCTCATTAGCATTTCTGTGTAACAAACCAACTACAAACAGTGGCTTAAAACAACAATTTTAAATTTTGCCCACAAATCTGCAACTTGGGCAAGATGGCTCAACTCTCCTTCATACATCAAACTGGGATCACTGAACTGGACTGGAGTATCTCATTCCAAAATGGCTGGCCAGTTGATGTTAACTATCAGTCGGGAGCTCAACCACAGTTGACATCTAGTGGCCTCTGTCCCAACCCAGGGACTTCTCCAAGGGCTGCTTCAGGTTTCTTAGAACATGGTGAGTGGATTTCAAAAGCCAGTATTCAAAGAGACATGAACTGGGAACTGCTAGTCCCTTAAAACCTGAGCCTAGCATAACCTCTGCCATACCATATTGGCCAAGGAGTAATACATCCAGTGCAGATTCAAGAGGAGGAAACTTAGGTTCTGCCTGTTGATCAAGGGAAAGTCAAAGAATTTGCTCATATTTAATTTACTCAAATGAGCAAAAAATTTCTTATATAAGGCACAAAAGGCACTACTGATATAAAGAATATTTGATAAATTGCACCTTATTAAAGTTGAAAATTTCTTCACTTCCCATGATATCACTAAGAAAATCAAATGGAGTGACATCACCGACTTGGTGAAATAGGTCTTTGCTGACTTCACTCTCCCTCACAAGAACAAGTAACAATTATTCAAGAATAAGACACCACTGAGAGAATCCTAGAATATGGGAGTGAGGCTAAAGCACCCCCCTGAACCACAGAGACCAAGACAGACTGCACTGAAAGGGTATAGAAGTGGCTACATGTTGACCACATTTCCCCTTCCTCAGGCCAGCACACCACCACACCACAAGGAGAGATCTGTAAGCCTCCAGTTCTTTCAGAGAGAAAAGAGAACCCAGCAGGGGGGACAACCAGTATGTGTAGCAGTGGCATCCCTTTGTGGGAGTCCCCATTCTAATTTCACACCATGGGGATTGCAGGGAATCTGTGGGGCTCACCACTGGGAATCTGACTGTGACAGAGAAGGGAGGAAGGACTTGCAACAACCAGCACATGGATCTTAGCAGGCTGACTTCATACCTAACAGTGCCCAAGTAGTGATCCCAATCAGGAGTTTTGCTCATCTGCAGAACCAAGTTAGGGACATATTCTGGCTAGGAAACTTGGTGGGGTGCAAATCTGCCTGATTCAGATCCTCAAACAAGTTTTGCAGGCCCTAGAGCCGGGTTGTCCCATACCCAGAAAAAATGCTGAATCATACCCCTATCAATGGAGTGTCTCCTGGCCCCATCTGATCAGAAGGGCTGGTCACAACTCTTGAAAGCTTTGTGGCCCAGCTGCACTCCAATAGTATTTTTTTACAGTACCAGAAAAAACACTCTTACACTTTCTATGGAACCACAGAAGTCCTCAAATAGCCAGAAATCCTGAGAAAGAAAAACAAAGCAGGAGGTATCACATTTCCTGATTTCAAGCTACACCATAAAGCTATAGTCATCAAAAATAACAAGTGGACCTGCATCAAACTAAAATGCTTCTGCACAGCAAAAATGAAATCAACAAAGTGAAAAGACGACCTATGGATCGGGGAAAAAATATGGGCAAACCATTAAAGAACTCATATAACTGAAGAGGAAAAACCCCAAATAACCCAATTAAAAAATGGGCAAAGGACCTGGTAGACATTTCTCCAAAGAAAATACATAAAAGGTAAACAAATAAATGAAAAGATGCCCAACATCACTAATCATCAGGGAAATGCAAATTAAAACCACAATGAGATATCACCTCATGCCTTTTTAGAATGGCCATCACCAAAAAAACAGATAACAAATGCCTGCATGGATCTGGAGAAAAAAAGGAGCCCTTGAGTACTGTTGGTGGGATTGTAAATTGGTACAACCACTATGGGAAACAGTATAGAGGATCCTCAAAAATTAAAAATAGAAATATCATATGACCTGGCAATCTCACTTCTGGGAATATATCTGAAGAAAATGAAGACACTAGCTCAAGAAAATACCTGCACTCCTATGTTCATAGCAGCGTTGTTTGCAATAACCAAGACATGGTGAATTGATAAAGAAATTGGTAGATATATATAAAATGGCTGAATAATATTTCATTGTATATTATTCAGTCACAAAATAATGAGGAAATCCTAAGATTTGTGATAACATGGATGGAACTTGAAGGCATTATTCTAAGTGAAAGAAGTCAGACAGAGAATGACAAATACTATATGATCTCATATTTTCAATGCAAGAATAAAGCAGGTAAAATTTAGTTCCTGACAATTTACTTGTCAACTTTCCTAATGGCTTATGTGTTCACTCACTAAATAGATACTGAATTTGAGAAAGAGTAAAAGTTATAGTTTTTATAAAGTTATAGTTTTTACATTTCCATCTGTGGGATTACATTATGTGGGACAAATCACTCAGTATTTGTGGGTCTTAGTTTTTTCATTTTTCAATCACCAGGGCAGATATATTTTTGCTACACAGTGATTGGAATTCAGCAGGTGGTGAAAATAGAATCTGTACCTATAGCTTTTTTAGGCTAAAACAACAACAACAACAACAACAACAACAATCATCTTCTAACTATTTGAAACATCATAAGCAATTTCCTCTAAGATGGAAACTTTGGAGAAGATTGACCCACTGTTCTGGGGAAAAAAACCTAACCCTTGAAATAACCCTTTCACATAGGCAAGTCAAAACTAAGTTCCCACTTATTCTCATAGAAGACCCAGATCCAATGAAATACTGCAAATATTAATGGTTCAGCCTGAAAAAGGGAGCATTTTGTAAAGTAACATGAAATGGGTATTTAACTGAGCCCATTTTTGTAGGTCATATTCATAACTGGTAAACTTTCCTCTACATTTAGTTTTATATCTCCAAACCTCATTTCCTGTTCCTATGGAACTGTGGTTGTGGTGATCATAGTGCCATCTTGTTTCAAGTAATACACAAGCTGGGATGGAGAAAATTGTGAAAAGGCTGTGAAAATGTAGATACAAAAATAGAAGGAAGACTTCAAAAAGGGAACTGATCTAGAATTTTCCCAGCGAAGTGTTGAATGCATTGTGAAATTACAGACTTGGTTTTGTTTGCAGTTGAGTAACTACAACGTTGTAGCAGGGTGTCTGGTGCAACCAGAGAAGTTTGGTGGAGGGTGGAGCAACAGCTCAGGACCAGAGGGGCTCAGCTGCAACAAAACAGGTTTAAGAAACATTTCAGTGGTCCACAGTGATAAACTCTCCAGTTCTTCCAAAACATTACAGTGACCTTCAGTGGTTCATTTTCATTTTTTAAATGAGAGAAAATAATTTCCTACTTACAAACTTAAACAATAATTAATTTTGAAAGGATGAAATTGGTCAAACACTGCATTAAACATGCTGGGGGCTTGGGCCACTGTTACTTGGTTATTAAAGTGAAGTAAGACACCATAGACTGCATTTAATTTGTGCTGTTTTTAGTATAGCTAATAATATATAAATGATGGATTATTATTTGATATGTAATATACTATGAACTATTGTTTTATATATGGTGATGACTAAATGTCATTTTAATAATGATGATAAGGTAAAATTGGTCAAAACTTGGTGGAGAAATCTAATGTTATTGGCAAAGACATTGGTGCAATTTATTGTGTAAATCATTTTAATTTTTTATATTTGACAAAATGGTATCATTTTTGTGAAGATGAGCCAGATATTTTGCCTTAATCATCTAATAAAAGACAAAGTATTTTCTCTTGACATTATCTCATTATTCATGAGATAAGTTAACCTCAATTCTAAAACAGTGAAGAAAGGGCAAAAGTACATGGAACCCTATTGAAATTCATGCTTAGTCTATTTATAAATTCAGTGCAAAATTCAGCATAGACACCTACTTAGACTTCAGATGCATTTATTTCATCCAACTTAGGCGTGGTTAGTAAGATAAAAATAAAAAGTGATATAATAATGTTAGCAACAGCTGTGGGTTCTGAGTTTTATATCCAATTCACTTTGGATTGGATACCAGGAAGCATACATAACACTGAGATCATATAAAAATATACAGGATTAAGAGCCTGAACAACCAAGTCCTATTCCAAGTTCCTGTGGTAATGTGCTTTGTTGTCAGTTTTCATCTCTTCCTCTTCCTTTTCCATCATCATCCTAATACATTAGTGGATAACATTATTTGCAGCAGCCTATGGCTTATAAATTGACATACAGCACTTTGCAGTTGTAAAGTAGAACTGAATCCTCAGTTTATATACTTGGAAAGAGGAAAGGAATGAAACATTTAGCACTTATTAGGTGCCAGATTTTACAGCTTGTAAGAAACATATTTTCCCATCTCACACAAAGTCTTCAGAGAGGTTAAATTGCTCAATGACACATAGCTGGTAAATGCCGGGAAATCAGAGATTTAAAAAAAAAAAAGTTATTCTGGGGTGCGCCTGGGTGGCTCAGTCAGTTGAGTGTCTGACTCTAAAGTTTCTGGCTCAGGGCATGATCTCAGGGTCCTGAGATTCTCTCTCTCCCTCTCCCTCTGCCCCTCCCCCACCTTTTGACTCCTCTCTTAAAAAAAAAAAATCATTCTGCCTAATTTTACAGCCTGGGTATTGCCTGTTATATCACTCAGGTTTCCATGTGATTTCGATGACTAGATAAACCTGCAAATGCTATCCTACAATCTATTGAGAGTGGCAAAGAACGTTAGAAAGAAACTACAATAGTCTCCCCCTATCCATGATTTAACTTTCTGTGGTTTTAGTTCCCCACGGTAAACCATGGTCTGGAAGCAGATGATCCTTCTTCTGATGTACTGTCAGAAGGTCAGTAGTCTAACACTATGTCACAGTGCCTATGTCATTCACATCACTTCATCTCATCACGTAGACATTTTATCATCTCATCTCATCACAAGAAGAAAAAGGAAGAGTACAGTATAAAAAGCTATTCTGACAGAAAGACTACATTCACACAACTTTTTAACAGTATTATAATTGTTGTATTTTATTACCATAGTTATTAATCTCTTACTATGCCTAATTTATAAATTAAACTTTAAGTGTGGATATATAAGAAAAAAATAGTATATACAGGCTTTGATACTATCAGCATCCTCAGAGATCCACTGGGGGTCTTGGAATGTATGTGGATAAGGGGGGGGAAATGACTGTATGGGAAATAGATTCAGTGTCTATTGCAAAGACATACACCTGGAACTATGAAATGCAAGAAAGGACTATGCTGTGTTGGGAGTGGAGTGTGAAGAGGACCATGTGTAACATCGTAGACTGGCTCTGAATGCCAGTTCAATACTACAGATTATGACTCAATATAGGAAGTGGGGTTTCAGTATAGCATATGTAACTTTCCAAGGCACTTTCAACTATGTTACATTTTAGTTCTCATAATCATCATGACACCTAGGTAGGGCAATTTATTCATTTTCATTTCATCACTGAAAATACTGTAATTGTCTGATTTGGTTATTAGGGCAGTGCTGGCCTCATAAAATTGGTTAGAGAGTTCTTTCCCCCCCTTTTTTAAAGTGTATGTAGGATTTATATTATTTCTCCTATAAAAACTTGCTAGTTTTCACCAGTGAAGTCATGAACTAAGGAACTCTTTGAAATGCAGAAAGTTATACATCTAAATTAATTAGCTTTTCTCATGTTTCTGTACAAGTTATTTCTTTTTTTTAGATATTTTATTTATTTACTAGAGAGAGAGAGAAAGAGAGACAGGGGGAGGGATAGAGGGAGAGGGACAAGCAGACACCACACTGAGCATGGAGTCTGACGTGGAGCTCAATCTCATGACCCTGATGATCATGACCTGAGCTGAAATGAAGACTTGGATGCTTAACTGACTGAGCCACCCATGGGCCCCTATAAAAGTTATTTCTATTACATTATGGGTTCTTATATTTACAGTTTGGGTATAAAATGGGAATAGAATTTCTTGTTCTTTGATCATCTTGTATGAGAGAGATAAGTTGACTAAGATATACTTTGAGCTGAATAAACCTTTTTAGTTAGTACAGAATTCCTTATCCTTTTTTTTTTTCTTTTAAATCCTCACTGCCAAAAAAAGCTGACTGGTTGGTCCTGGGTATTTCTCTTAGCTAGTACTACCAGATCCCAATTTTGATGAGGAAGCATATATACCACTCAACTACTTACTAAAATTAATATCTAATGAAGTATTACAGGAAGAAAGTACTAACATGTTGATGCATTACTTTGTTAGGAATTTTTCATATAGTGCTTTATTTCACCATCCTAGTCAGTGGTTCACAGATCACTAATTAGGTTTATCACCTCCATTATATAAATATAGAAGGAAGGCTCTGAGGGATTAAGTAATTGCCCAAAGCCATGTGGCTTGGTGTTGCAGGATGAGAAACCAGACCTGTCTGCCTGTCATCAAAGCTTATGATCTTTCCTGATTAACTTGAAATTTAGAGTACTTATGTTACTTTTCTATCCTTCTTCCCTACTCTTCCAGTCATGAATCTCACATTCATGAGTGACCTCTTAAAGCTCTTAAACTGTTTTGGGCTTTCTCATCTTTCTATGGACATATTTTGTTGCCCTGAAATAAACTTCCTGCTTCTCACTGCCTGTTGAAATCCCATCCATCTTTGGGGTCCAGGTGAAATTTCATCTTTCTAAGAAAAGTCATAAGAAAACTGAAACTGGGCTAACCCATCCCCCACCTCCTTCCCCTTTAAAATCCTCAGTTTGTTTCTCGGAGTCTATAGTCTCTCATGGTTTGTCTCCCCCTCCGATTTTCCCCTTTCTTTTTTCCCTTCCTTCTCCTAATGTCCTCCATGCTATTCCTTATGTTCCACAAATAAGTGAAACCATATGATAATTGACTTTCTCTGCTTGACTTATTTCACTTAGCATAATCTCCTCCAGTTCCATCCATGTTGATGCAAAAGTTGGGTATTCATCCTTTCTGATGGCTGAGTAATATTCCATTGTATATATGGACCACATCTTTATCCATTTGTCTGTTGAAGGGCATCTCGACTCTTTCCACAGTTTAGCTATTGCGGACATTGCTGCTATGAACATTGGGGTGCATATGGCCCTTCTTTTCACTACATCTGTGACTTGGGGGTAAATGCCCTAGTAGTGCAATTGCTGGGTCATAGGGTAGCTCTATTTTTAATTTTTTGAGGAACCTCCACACTGTTTTCCAAAGTGGCTGTACCAACGTGCAATCCCACCAACAGTGTACACAAACAATGACTCATGGAACACTACATCAAAAACCAATGATGTACTATGGTGACTGATATAACATAATAAAAGAAAAGAAAAGAAAACTGAAACTGGAAGTGAGTTTTGCCTCCTCTGGGCTGTAGTAGAACTTGGTTATACCATTTGAGTGTTATTTGTTGCCTGTTGCTGTTCATTAGTTTTCATTTTTAGGTCAAGGTTTTTGAGGGCAGGGACCACACATATTAAATCTTAGCTCAATGATAAGCAGAGTGGCACAGAGTAGATGTTCAATAAACATTGTTTAAACTCTAGTTGAGAAGGATTAGTGAACAGCTAATTTGGCCCAGATATATATAAGACTAGACTTTACCAATAAGCAGTGTTACATCATTTTAAGTAGTGACAGCAACACCAGCTGAACTAACAATGTTGTCAAATGGAAGTTCTTCCAATCCTGCTTGAGTGCCATAATATTGGTGATTTGTGTTAGTCAATTAATTGTATTAGACATGTGGATATTTATAAAACCCTTAAAATTTCTATTTTTTAAAAAAGTAAGGTAAACTTTTTTCCTTTCTATTTTTGTTAACACTATTTCTTTGGCTCACTACATTTTTATTTCTTTTCCATCATGCACTAAAACAATCACCAATCCAGCTCCTGTCAAAACAATCACAAGTGGACCTAGTCTGAACTGATGAGTTTAATGTTTTTTTTGCAAATCCTTCTGGATTTAAGACATGAATATTTTAGGTTTTGTTACACAGGAAATCAAAAATCTTGTCTTATAAAAGTAGGGCTGAGAATTAAATTTTCTTCTAGCAAATAAAGGTGAACTCCTTATCCTTGCCTTATGGCCATCTCCCAGAATGTGATATATAATATGTGTTTAATATACGTTTGTTAGATAGAGTGTAGAAACCTGAGATTTTATAAGTGATCTACTGAATATCACATCTGCAGAAGAACTGAAGTGCTCTCAAAATTCTTTTTCTTCTTTCTTATCTCTTGGTAGGTAGGCCTTAATAATGAAGGTTAGGGCTGAAGGATAACAACTCACTTTTGAGAGGCCACTCTAGACATATGGAATGAAGCCAGTCGTTCAATTACCAAAGTGGAAATGTGTTTGATTAGACTCATTTGGCCTTCAAGGTCCTCAGTCATCTTAGATGACTTATGACATATTGCAGTTGGAACCTCAGAGTTTCCAAAGGTTAAAAGCACTGATGATGTTCAATTAGAACTTCTCATGTTTTAAAAATTGAATAATACAAAAATTAAGCTTCTTAAAACAGTGCAGTGGCACTAACTTAGGAACCGAGATGAGAAAACTAATTTAAGCTTTCCAATAATCTTGAATCTTCTGCCTATTGGGGAAGAATCTGAAATATACAAGTTCAATTAACAAATTAATACAAAGAATAAATTTAAAATTGTTTCTAATTCACCCTTATTCCTAAGAAAATTTCATTATTATGTGACACTTAGATGATATCCTTTTTTTAGAAAGTATTTTATATCTATTACCCCATTCATTCATTGCAATTTAATGTTGGATCTTATTTATTAAAGTATAAATGAAACAAGAACAATTTCTTTAGATTTATAAGACTAAATTTTAAGTAATACATCAACTGAAAATGATCTAACACGTTGCTGTGGTCAAATTCTATGTGGATCCTTAGCTTTCATGAAACAGAAGTTCATGTAGACAATAGTCCAACACAAAGTTAATTTATCCAACACACGTTTAGGGGATTCTTCTTCTTTTTTTTTTTTTTTTTAAGATTTTATTTATTTGACAGAGAGAGATACAGCGAGAGAGGGAACACAAGCAGGGGGAGTGGGAGAGGGAGAAGCAGGCTTCCCGCTGAGCAGGGAGCCCGATGCGGGGCTCGATCCCAGGACCTGGGACCATGACCTGAGCCGAAGGCAGATGCTTAACGACTGAGCCACCCAGGTGCCCCTAGGGGATTCTTCTTTTATCATTTAATTTAAGTAGGATTAATTAGTTTGCTGTAATGTAAACTCTAATGTTTTAGCGACTTGGCATATAGCAGTCCATGAAGTTGTCCCTTGATCAACTGCTCTTCTTTTGGGTCAGTCATTCAAGGACCCAGTTTCCTTCTGTCTGTGGCTTTGCCATCCTCTAAGGCCACAGAGCACTTTGCATTAAGATGGCATATGGGTGAAAAAGAAGGCAAAGAAGGCCCATCTACTTCTTAACCACATTGGCCACATCATTTCCACTGCCAGCCCATTATCAAAGACTAGAACATGTAGACTTTCCAGGTGTCCCAGAAGAGAAATTGGGCTTGGTAAACAGCTAGCCCACATATGCCATATTTTATTTTTGAGGTACTTAAAAATATATATATTTTTTTGTTCCACACATTCCTCTTTTATATACTGTCAGATATCTGAAATTTTTACAACTAAAATCCATTTTTAAAAATTTGACTTGAAATTATGGTTGGTAGTGAGAGCTATGGACATAGAGGAAGATCAAAGACAGACATGATGCTAGGGACATACTGATGTAATGAAATATAACCAGTATGACTTTGGCTCAACAAGGCAGGCTGACTCCAAATGTGATTAAAGTGATAGTAAAGAATTAAAACAAACAAACAAATAGGAAACAAGGACAAAACAAAATAAAGTATTACCCCTAACATAGGGTTTGGGTGGTGGACTGTTAGTAGAGAAGAGATTTCAGCAATTTTGTGGAAGATGGAAAGAAGGTAGAGGACAGATGGCTCATGAAGTAGGGTGAAGGAAATTGGGTTCTGAAATATATGGGGCTGATGGGGTCAGTGGGAGGCAGGAGCAGCTCTCCTTTGCCGAGCTGTTGAACAGGGATTCTCAAAGTGAGGTTCTCAGATCATCAGCATCATTGCCATCTGAGCACTTGCTACAGCAATACTAACTCTCAGGGCCTACTCAGATATATTGAATCAGAAGCTCCAGGGATGCCGGTCTGACTTGCAGCACTGCTTAATAAAGACATACACATTCTGACACTAATGAGTCCCTAGCTACCTGCCAATAGCTCTAAAGTGAAGCTGGATGGTGGATTTTTGGTTTATATAAACATATCATTCAATCAGCATGAGAGAAATTTAGAATATTATAGGAAAAAAGTGAAGAAAAACTAATAGGAAAAAAAAGTGACTCTAGCAAAAATTAAGATGACTCAACTATAGAGCTGTGAAATAACTCAGTGCTTTCAGAGAGATTTAGGAAAATATCATCTCTACAAATAAGATCAGATGAACCTTGAAAAATTAGTAAGTTAGAGACTAAGAATTAGAGTTTTGCAATTAAAAACAGTAAAAATATATCAAGTCCAATTTGTAATTGGAATATGAGTTTTATGAAATTTTACTAGCTACAGAAAAAAAAGACAAGTAGAAAGAAAGGATAAATGAAAAAATGAGATACATAAAAGACTGAAACTGGAGGTAAACATTTGACTAAGAGGAGGTACAGAGAAAATACAAGGAAACTATAGAATAAATACTAAAAGAGAAATTTAAAGAGCTGAAGAATAAGGATCATCAGACTCAAAGGGCTCACTGGGGAATGTAGAGCACTGTAAATTACAAAAAGGTTTACACCTAGACAAATCACTTTAAAATTTTAGAATGCCAAAGTAAAGGACATGAGCCAAAGGGAGACGCTTAACCGACTGAGCCACTCAGGTGCCCCATAGAATGCCAAATAAATGAAAGATTCCAAAAGCTCCCAGAGAGAATAAACCAGGTCACATACAAAGGAATGAGAATTAAACTAACATTAACCTCACATTTGCAATACTGAATACTGAAAGGAAGTAGAGAAGTGCTTTCAAAGCTCTGAGAAAAAATTATTTTCAAAGATATTTTCAAACTATCAAGTCAAATTCTCAATCTGGATGAGTAAAGAATAAAGACATTTATAGAAACTAAGGAATTTACTTCCCAGACAAAGTTTCTTAGGATATTACTTGAGGATTTACTTTAGCAAAATGAGGAGAGTACGTAAGAATTTGGAAGACATGAAATCCAAGGAAAGACAGCTTTAGGGTAGGTGAGAAAGGCAGGAGTCCCATATGGCAGCTTGGCAGCAGATCTGGAGAATGGCAATCCAGACAAAAGTAAGAGAACAGAGGCTCCAGAAGGAAGGTATCTAGCAAAAAAAAAATGGCATTTCATAGATTTGATATTATCCTCGAGAAGACAGAACTACTTAAGAATATAATAAAGGCAAGCAATGTGAAAGGATAAGAAGACAACTAAAAACTCTGGAAAAATTAAAAAGTTATACAAATAAGCAAAACCAATCATAACCGACTACTTGGCTCTGCAGTGAATAGTACCTAGAGAGGAATAAAAAACAAAAAATGATTAGCTGACTCTCTGCTTTTACAATTAAACTATAAATAAAGCACAGAAAACAGTTATGGTCTTGGAAATAATTCATATATTATCAAACTTGACAATTTAAAGGCAAGTGATACTGTTACAAAAAAAATTTAATGGTGTACACTTATTTAAAGTTACAAAAACAATTTTAACAAAAACCTAAAAAGGAGGGAAAGAACCATATTAGTAGGAAGGGGAAAGGAAGGCCTGGGATGATATAAGAGAATTAAATTTCATGTCAGAATAAGAAGTCAGTAGATGCTATTTCAAATTAATGTATCAAGAAATACAGTGAAAAAGCAGATTATTTAAAGGCTGAAGGTGATCATCAGAAATATATTTTTAGAAATAGTTTTAAAGTTTAGTTTGATCCTTGTAAGAAAAACCAGAGATTAAGCAGCATGGGGCAAGGGAGTTTTGTTTTTCATTTTAATCTCTATTTGATTTGATTTTTCAAATCATATGAATGGATCCATTTGGTCAAAAATTTAAAACATAAAAACACTTATTTTTTCTTAATGTAAGGGACACTGTTGGTTGTATATTTACTATTGTATACTCCCCCTTCTTCCTCTAGACAGAGCTCTAGATTTGTTTCTACAGCTGTTTGCTCCATGCTGCTGTGGGTGTAGGAAAGATGACTTTATCTCCAATATAAGGTACACTCTCATTCATCTAAATTATGGTAATTACATTTCTCTAGTGGATAACCGTACTGAGGTTATTCATGTGATTTAGTTCTGGCTAAAGAGATAAGAGGTATATATGTTGGTGGCTTTTGAGAAAAGATTCCTGACTTAAAAATGTACAAGGAAAACAGTATTTTTATTCCTAGGTATGAGTCCTGAAACTATACAAGTGAATCTGGCAGCCCTGAGGGCAGCTAGTCTGGGAACAAAGCAGAGGTGCTGAGGATGTTCAAACAGAATAATGGAAAGAACCTGGGTCTTTGATGAGTTTGCCAAAATAGTGAAACTATCTACTCAGCAACTCTCCTAAATTATGGAGCCACTCTTTCTAAGGACCTCTTATTGTATGTAATAATTTTCCTTGTGTTAAGCTATTTTGGATTTGATATTCTGTTAAAGACCTTCTACTATATATACTTAGTGGATGCACACTATTGAGATTCTATCCATTCCTGAGCTATGAGGTTTGGGGATTATATAAGGTGTAGGGATATGATTAGTGTATCTTGATTTTTAGGATGGAAATAAGTGTAAATGTCAAAATGTCCATAAACTCAGAACATCATAGATTTAACATATCTATGTTTACAACAAACTACATACCCATTGTAATTTAAAATTGGCTCAACAAGAATCTTTAGAATTTAACATCTAAAAGAAAGGAAATTTGATCAATCATTGCCACTTTATATGATTGAAGCACTGGAAATTACTTCTGCACACATTATCTCATTAAAATCTTCATAACAGGGGCACCTGGGTGGCTCAGTCGTTAAGCGTCTGCCTTCGGCTCAGGTCATGATCTCAGGGTCCTGGGATGGAGCCCTGCAGTGGGCTCCCTGCTCCGCAGGAAGCCTGCTTCTCCCTCTCCCGCTCCCTCTCCCCCTGCTTGTGTTCCCTCTCTTGCGTGTCTCTCTTTGTCAAATAAATTAAAAAATCTTTAAAAAAAAAGTTAAAAAAAAAATCTTCATAACAACCCTAAGAGTTGGAGTTTTGGTTAAGAGAACTGACTCCCTTTTATATCCTTGGCTGGGATAATGTAATGAAACAGATAGCATTTGATAGCCAGATGTCAAATTTTATAGGCCTACCTGGGAATCAGGTAATGACTAAGCCACAGCTGACTTTGAGACAAGTTTTCTCAAAGATTTCATAAGCTCCCAAACCCACAATATCTTTTCAGGTTGTCTTCTGATTCTTTCACTACCACATGAAATAGGTAATCATCCACATTTGTATGCCAGGGTAGGAGTGGGTGACACAGAAGAACAGTGTCAGAAATAAAAGTTTGCTGCTGAAAAATTGTGCAGCAGTTCTGAGAAGTTTCTGACCTCTTCTTGTTCAATGGCCTTGTTTCATACTTTGATATTCCCAATAGGTCATGGCCAGCATCTCTGGTGTCCTAGGGCAAACTTCAAGAACCCTAGGTATATGTAAATTAGTTGTTGAAAGTGTACAGCTGTTCTGGTCATTCGAAGCCATCCTGCCTTTAGTTAGAACAAATTGGAGAATAATATTTTCCTGAATGCTCAGTCCACTTACAATTATTATCAAACTTGGAAGACAAAATGTGATAATAGTCTTATACTTTGTGGTTAAAAGTGGGGATAAAAAATTAGCCCAAGTTTAGGAATCAAACCCATTTCCCTAACACCAAAATCCATGTACTTTCTAGTATCCTACTTCCTGCAAAACTTCTTTATGATCAAGCCAAACCAAACAAATTGTTTTTGAGGTTTTTGAGGGAGTGAGGAGGCATGGAGGCTTTCAGGCATAGGCCTCAAGAACATTCTTTTTCAAGATGTTTTGGAAGAGGTTCAAGAAAAAGTGGATTGGAATTGGGTTCTGAGGCCTCTCCCAACTATGTCATTGGACTTTTCTTTATGATATCTCAAAGCCATGTTAAAAGCACTCTCCTAGGATTATCAAGAAGGTGACAAGCTGAAATTTGCACTCCCTCTTCCTGAAAAAACTCAACTTGAACCCGAGTTTTGTAGGTCACAGCCTTGAGTCTTCATTAGCTCATGCTGACTTCCTCAGCACGTTAGCTGCTCCCAAGTATATTGGTGCTGATGGTTATATCACTGTGGGAACAGGGATATTTACCTTTTCCAATGAAGCAAAGAGTTAGGATCAAAACTGTTGACTCGGGAACTTTCAGAAATGATTTCTTTCTTGACTTTTTATTGCCTAGGCTGTCATAAAATATTCTCCTCTTTCCACATAGTGAATAGGAGCCTGAATAGGAGCCATCTTCCAGATGACAGCCAGAGGAGAGGCTTGTAATTTGGCACTAGCAATGATGGAGATACTCTGTGATACATGGTTTTGGCAAGTGGAGACCAAGGAAAAATTAAGATATTTCAGTTTGGGGAACACAGATTTTTCGGTAAGTTTCCTTAGGCAGTTAATTTGTGTTTGACAGATTGTTCTCAAAGTAATGGAGATGAATAGAAATAACATCACCCAGAATGGCCTTTTTCTGAAGCACAGTCCTTTTAATGTCTCAGTTTATAGGGCCTGGAATCTTTAATATTTGGTAACAGACCTACACAGAGATGTTCTGCTGAGTATTCAAGACTTTTTTTTTTTTTTACATAGGTGTCATTTTTCTTGAAGTCAAAGTGCCATCAAATCTCTGGTCTAATGAGTTCTCATGTGCAAGAAATCAATTCCTTGTATAGAGGTGAGAATACCAATATGTTCCTTAATTTTTGGATGGGCAAACTGAAGTACCATAACTCAGCATCTCACTAATTGTAAGAATTAGGGCCATGCCTAAAATCCAAATCTCCTGAATTCTAGCTTAGACACAGTTCCCCATGTTTCTTTGTGTTTCCAAACTAAACAAGGTCACTGAGCTGCCATATCCACAGTCAACTAAATGTCTAAGGTCGGTCCTTCAGTATTCTTTGGAAGACAGGCTTCAGTTCTTTGCCATAATGTGTCAAGGAGGAGCAGGTGGATCTGAGGAATCTTAGGTGCTTATGCCCCATGCTCAACTTACTCTTGAAGCTTTCAACAAGAGTGAGTTTACCTAAACGGACTCTTAGATGTTCTTCCACTTCCTAACTGTATCTTTACATTTTCATTAACCCTCTATTCTCCAGGTTACTTCCAGTATAACGGTGGGCTTCAAGGTAGGAAAAACAATAGAGTAATTCCTCTTGCTCTTGACAACTTTTCTGTTTTTATGGAACTCTAGTCAGCTGATTTAAATGGAATCTTCTTCTGTTTCCTAATATCTCTACCACCCCACTGGCTACCCTTATGTTCTCTGATTGACACACTATGCGTACTAATAGAAAGCGTGAGATATTAACTTAAAAAGTTTTTAAAGCTTCTGGGTTTTTTTGGGGGGGGTGGGGTATGTTATTTTCCCTCATTCCTCGTGTGGCTAGAAAGTTGGAAGGAAAGAAAGGTGTTTTGACGGACACAGAGAATTCAAGTGATGACCCCAAAGCTCACAGCTTATCAGTGAGGCTTACTCTCATATTAATTTTCTCACCTTTGTAGAATGAATTTGGCTTATAGCTTGCACTCTTTAAGAAAGTGTTATCTAAGAAGATAATGAATAAATTAAGAGTGGTAGTGGTTATTTTTATTTGGTATGAGCTGACTGTTTGTGTTCCTCAAAATTCATATGTTGAAATTCTATTCCCCCAACATGATGGTATTAGGAGGTGGGGTCTTTGGGAGGTGATTAGGTCATGAGGGCAGAGCTCTTAGGAAGGGGATTAGTAGTGCCCTTATAAAAGAGGTCCCAGAGAGCTCTGTCACCACTTCCACCACTTGAGGACATAGGGAGTGAAAATGTGCCATCTGTGAAGCAGAAGTTGCTCTCACCAGACACAGAATCTGTTGGCACCTGGATCTTGGACTTCCCAGCTTCTAAAACTGTTGAAAAATAAATTTCTGTTGTTTATAAGCAACCCAGTCTATGGTATTTTTAAAGAATAGTCCAAATGGGTTAAGCTAGTATTCTAAAAGACTAAATTCTTTATGACTAAGATTTGGGCAGAAACAGATAGACTATGAATAAATTTGCTTTCCTGAGTGAAGTTGTGTTAGTTTTTAAATCATTAAATATTTAGGAAGACAAGGGCAAGTAGATGATGAAGAATGGTAATATGGCTAAAAAATATAGGCAAATGATGTGATGAGCTAAGAAAAATCATTCCTTTTAAGATAAAATGCCTTTAAAAGGATAATATAAATGGACTTCCAAAATGTTATTTTGATTAAAATTACACAACTTTCAAGTACACATCTCAACCAATGAGTCAAGTATGTAACTAAACTAACTAAATTAAGTATGTTTAGTAAATGCCAACCATAATTTTGCTTAATGCTATTCCATGTATTGAGAGGAACACAAAGTAAATGCAAGTTATCAAGCCTTTGAGAAGTTTCCATTCTAGGTGAGGAGGCACAATATTGTACAAGCAACAACTAAAGCAAAACACAGGGAGTAGCTGAAGTCCAGAGCTCCGCTGTGTAAAACAATTCCCAAGAACTGTTAGTGTTTCATACATGAAAAAATTAAATCAGTAAGAATCCATTTGAGCATGATAGCCCCATGAAAATATAGGAATAATCATCCTTACAACCATGGAGCTTTTTAATTCTTGTATTTATTCTATACTTGATACATTAAGCTCAATCAAATTAAGTGAATGAAAACTGTGGATTTCTATCATAGATGTTCAAATATTTGAAGTGAAATGATTTTGTAAAGTCTCCTATTATTTTCAGTGTATGCTTATTTAGTATTAATTTAAATCATAGAGGAGAAAAAACAGGATGAAAAGCAGACCTGGAGAAATGGAGGAAGAAAGACCTTTTAAACATCCTGGAGGAATTGTCTATTCACCTTCAATAATGATCAGATGGAATTTACCCTAACAGCAAGCAAAGAATAATTTTTACTCTGCCATTTCCATAAACTCTACTGTGTAATTATCCTGCATTCCCTCTGCATATTAAAGTCAAATTTGGTTAAAGAAGAGGCATTAACTGGTTCACAGAGAGCTGTCCAGGGTATTTTAATGAAGGTTTCTCAGATCTTTCCTTGTACACCTCTTCCTATTATCTATCACTACTTGACTTCCAAGGAAAGAAAGAAAGGAAAGAAAGGAAAGAAAGAAAGAAAGAAAGAAAGAAAGAAAGAAAGAAAGAAAGAAAGAAAGAAAGAAAGAAAGAGAAAGAAAGAGAGAGAAAGAAAGAGAGAAAAAGAAAGAAAGAAAGAAAGAAAGAAAGAAAGAAAGAAAGAAAGAAAGAAAGAAAGAAAGAAAGAAAGAAAGAAAAAGAAGAAAGAAAGAAAGAGAAAAAAGAAAAGGAAGGAAGGAAGGAAGGAAAATCAGGCTTTTTGGTTTCTTTCTATTATCAAAGATGGAAAATGACATAAGGACTTTCTGGATGCTATTAACTTTAGAAGGCCTTTGTATGAGGTCATTAAGGATTGATTTTCTTTTTTGTAAGATTAGCTTTTACCCATGCTTTCCTGTACTTCCCACCACCCTGTATTCCATATGTCTTTCCACGCACAGGTCTTATCTTCTCCACCAAATTATGAGTGCTTTGAAAGCAGGGACACTTTTCATATAGTTATCTATCTCCTTTCCTCAGCATCTCAGGGATGGCCTTGTTCACAATAGATACTTGGTGGACCTTTGTTAAACTAATGGATGAGATAAAGCCAACTCCTATGCCTTCAGGGAGAAGCCTAACTAAAATGTAGTTAATGGAGTATAAATAGTTGATCATAAATGAGACACAATAAGCCAGTAACTCCTATCTAGAAACATGTTCCCAAGTCTTATTATTTTGTGATTAATTTTTAAAGCCCTGAGGGCATGGTCCTATCCTTGTAAGTGGTGATGAGTTTTCCCATGAAGGAATTGGACATTCCCACTGGCAGTCATTCCAAAAATAAGGCAAAACATGAGGCAGGTCTGGGGGTTGAAAGAAGCAAAGAGCTTCCTACACTTCTTCTTGGTCCTGGCACTCAGGTGAAAAGGCCTGAAACTGGTCTTGTGGTAGGAGCTTGCTACCCCTTGCCAGAGGGAGGAGAGAAGCACGACCAAGTCTCCATCGGCAGTGGTGGTGGTAGAAGTAAATAAATCTTTTGGAAGCTTCAAGGAAGCAATATAGTCCTATAGAAAACTGAAGAAACAGGAAATAAGAATGAACCCTTTTGTTGAAGGAGAGCAGTGTACTTTCTGGGAGAATGAAAAGACAGGGTTTCTGAGCACAGCATTTAGACTTGGGTGTTGAAATTATTTCTTAGGGAAAATGGCCCTGTGTGTTTTTGTTTATTTTCAAAATAGAATGCTGTGATGATTAATTTTTGTGTTAACTCAGTGGGCTAAGGGATGCCTAGATAGCTGGCAAGCATTACTTCTGGTGTGTCTATGAGGGTGTTTCCAGAAGAAATTAACATTTGAATTTCTTACAAGACTAGGTGTAGAAGATCACCAATGTGAGTGGGCATCATTGAGGGCTCAAATAGAAAAAAAATGGAAGGAGGGTGAATTTACTGTCTCTTCCTGATTTAGGAGAGCTATTTTTCTCCTGCCCTTGGACATCAGAGCTCCTGGTTTTCAGCCTTGGACTAGGAGTTATGCCATCAGCTTCCCTGGTTCTCCAGATGCAGACAGCATCTTGTGGCATATGTCAGCCTTCATAATTGTGTGAGCTGATTCCCATAATAGAGCTCCTCTTCTATATGTTCTATTGGTTCTGTTTCTCTGGAGAACCCTACTACAGATTAATACAAATGTTAAGAGCTATATCTCTTAGTTCCTTGCCATTTTTTTTTTTAGAGAGATAAAGAAAGAGAGAGAAAGAGAGAGAGAACAGAGGGAGAGAGAGAATCCTAAACAGGCTCCACACTCAGCATGGAGCCCGATGTGGGGTTCAATCTCACAATGCTAAGATTATGACCTGAGCCAAAATCAACAGTTGGATACTTAACCAACTGAGCTACCAGGTGCCATTTTTCAACTATGACACAACTCTAAGGGTGACACAGAAAAGGCCATTGCTCTTTGTTCTTTGAGGGGCTATGGCAGCATTGGCAGATTGGGAGATCATATACAGGCAGTTCTAGGAGCAGTGAATGAGGCACAGGAACAGCAGTTATGGTACTGGTAATGATCAGTATCTTTGAATCAGATGATTAGCTCTGTTTGGATTTCATAGGTCCCATATCTTCACTAAATTTACTTTAGCTCTAGAATTTGTACTTCATTAAAGCTGTATTACTTCCACAGCTTTCACTTTATTAGGAGCAATTAATTTAAATACACCTGTTATTGTTCTCAGTCCCTACCTCCCTGAATGAAAAGATTTTTTGTCACACATGATTTGGGGTTCTGTATTCCCTGTGCATGCTAAGGATTACATTATGCTTTTTCTAAACATGCTATTTAGGGCCTTTTGCTACTACGATTTTTCTTTAGGTAAAATGTTGAATGAGCTGGTAAGCATTTTATTAACAGGTTGATGTGCAGTGGAACATATCCCAATGGTATGGACAGCTCAGGTTCCATTTTGCAGATCCCAAAGAAATTCATTTAGAGCAGTGACTTACTCATGTGTGGAGCATTTGGCTTTTAAAACCATCTGGCTTATAGTTGCAGAAATAATGCAGCAGCCTTTCGAGTCCCTCATCTCTCATTCTTGGAGAGGCCATGCCATTTAATTTCAGAAATGGAGCGATTTTGACTGACTGCCAAATATCAGCTTTCAGTGCATTTTTTATAGTTCCATTTACACACCCTTCCAGAGATCAGGGTTTCATGGAAAGGTTTATGGTCTTTTGCTCTGGCTTTGGTGGTAAAACAAATGAGGCAGCAATAAAAACATATCTGCATAGCTCTGGTTGCCTACAGTACTTTTTCTTCCAATTTTCAAAACAGGGTGAAATATAGCATAAACCAGAAATTCTTCAGATAACTTCTTGGCTTCTAGATCAATATTGATTTCTCTCTTTCTCTTTGTTGCGTATGTGTTTATTTTTCTATTTAGCTTTTGCTATTTGCTCTGGCCTGGAATATGCCTTTTCTAACGGGGTTGGAAAATTATTTCAATTTATCATCTAAACATCTAGGCAGAGGAAAACCTTGGACTGCTCTTTGGAATTATACATGGGAAAGTATCGGGGATACAGTAAAATATATTCTTGTTTTCAAAAATGTTCTGGTGTTTGTTTAGTGATTATTTTCACAGTTTTAGCTAATTTATGAAACATTTAGAATTAGTTACACTAAAAATTTAATAGGCAGGAGAAACAAAATATCTGTTTAATTTAAAATTTGTTTGATGCTGGGTTTCCATGTAATTTTCCACCTCTGGGATGCAAGTTGCCTTGAATTACATTGCTAATCTTGTTTCTTGTATTTTCCACATGCTCTCTGTGCTCCTGTGCGCCTACCAAATGGAACCACTTCTTTTTCCCTAGGTATTTTTACACTTTTCTGTTTTGTAAACTTTCCTGATTTTTCTACTCCATCTCACTTCCTCCAGCCACTCTAAAATTAGAGCACTTCTCACCACCTCATATCTACACTCTTTCTTCTTACCTCTTTTAGGATCATAAACCACAACTTTCCTCTAGTGGCCAGGGAAATTTCTCTCTTGATGACCCATAGAACTTACTTTCTATTGTTTAAATTTTCTTCTCTTTCCTCTTGCATTATATGGTCTCTGTCTCTCTTTTTCTTTATCATCTATGTATCTATTTTTCTATCTATCTAATTCCATTGTTTTATCTTCTTTAGTAGCTCTGAACTTTTTAGACCCTGAACAATCCTTTTATTGTCTCACTATATCCAGCATGCCTTACTCATAATAGCTATTCATTAAATATTTAGTGATAAGTCAATGAATGAAAATCCCTGCAGGGCATTGCTGCATAATAGATTTTTTTTTTTTAATTTTGCAATAATTATGAGTTCCTGAACCAGATTCTTGTAACTACTTCAAGTTTTGCCATTGGTTCAGGTTTTTATTTAATTAATCATTCTCATTATATAAAACAGGTGGGTTTTATAGTTAATACTATAAATATAGTTAGTACCACATTGCTCTGAGCAATGTGGAAGAGACCAGAATGGGAGAAGAAACTGTTGGAAACTTGGAGAAATAGCTGGAAGTAGTTAAGCATGGAGATATAAAAGTAGAAAGAGAAAACAAGGAAACATCTCTCCTTGTTGTCTCCATTTTCTTCCTTTTCATATTTGTTTTATTTCTTTTACAGAAGTGAAGACAGAAAATACATTACTTTCCTTGTGCATTATGAAACTATCCAATTGGATGAGATTTTTTAATTTATTTTTTTATTCCAGGTCTTTCTTGAAATTTAAACATAAGACTAGTTCTCTTAGCAACAGTTGATTTTTTTTAAAACAAAATGTAACCTTTTCAAATCACCTCGAGACATAATTTGCTATGTATTTTTTACCACATACCAATATATTTGGAAAGGAAATTAGATGTTTCAAGAGTTATTGTAAATTCTTTTGTCAAGGGTGTTGAGAAATATTTTGTAGGACAGCAAGGTGGCATTGACTTCAGAAGTGGAGGGCAGCATCATGAAATACCATAGTATCCATCATAAAGATATTATATATCAATCATGGGGAATGTCAACAATCATCTCAAAATAAATTGTATTTTCAGTCTGCACAATCTTAAAAGAAATGAGCACTGTAATTTTAGGATTCACGGTATAAGTCTATCTGATGAAAGTTGGTTTATGTAGGTTACATCATTCCAGTTAAAGCTTCATGGACATCTCTAGGGATTGTCTAAGTATATGCACTTACACTGAACTTTGATTCCAACTGAGGCATAAGAGTCATTATAAGTTAGTAATGCTCTTTATGCTGTGAGCAACATGGAAGAAACCAGAATGGGAGAAGAAAGTGTTGGATACTTGGAGAAATAGTTAGCTCAGGAGCTAAGGCCCATCTGCAATCCCAAATAGACAAGTCCCAGTGAATGTGGCAAACCTCCATTCCATTATAGGCAAAAGATCAGATTAATATAAAATGAGGTAGGTCTTGTTATGTTGGGGAATGTTGCCTGCTTTGAAATGTCTAATGCTCACTGTTGGTACAGACAAGATCTTTTTGCTAGTGAATTGTATTCAAGGCAAAGTAATTTGCTGTGGAGAGTTCAGATTCCTGAAAAAAATTGTTTGCCAGGATATCCTAATTGGAAAATGTCCTGATGGGAGTTGTATTACTAGCAGCTCTCTAGATACCAAAGACTCAAATCTAAAGATGAGTTCAAGAGACCAAGGAAGTCTGCCTTTCCATCTCCAAATTGTTGGCAAGTATATCGAAACACTGCTAGTCAATCATTCATTTACCCATTCATTCATTCAAACATTTAATGAGCACTTACTTTCAGTCTTTTGCACTTTAAGTGTTTGAGGTATATGGCTGCATAAGGCAAAATATCTCTCTTTGCTCTTAAGGATCTTAACCTTTGGTGGGAGAGTGGTAGACTAGTTGTGTGAATGATCACCAATTCTTTTTTTTTTTAAAGATTTTATTTATTTATTTGAGAGAGAGAGAATGAGAGACAGAGAGCACGAGAGGGAAGAGGGCAGAGGGAGAAGCAGACCCCCTACTGAGCAGGGAGCCCGATGCGGGACTCGATCCCGGGACTCCAGGATCATGACCTGACCCGAAGGCAGTCGCTTAACCAACTGAGCCACCCAGGTGCCCAACCAATTCTTTTTTTTATGTGCATATTCATTTATTCATTCATTTTTTAAATTATGTTCAATTAGCCATAAACTGAGGGTTACAGAAGGGAGGGGGGTGGAGGATGGGGTAACCAGGTGATGGGTGTTAAAGAGGGCACATGTTGTGATGAATGACCCCAATTCTTGATCCTGTCTGTATATGTAAGCTTTGCCATGAGATTTTGAGTTCTTCTCCCTGAAAGCATAGTCTATTTCTATGCACTTTGATTCTGAGTTTGGCCATGTGACTTGCTTTGACCAATGGCATTTTATTTTATTAAAAAATGTTTATTATTGAAATATAGCTGATGTACAATGTTATATTAGTTTCAGGTGCACAACATAGTGATTTGACAATTCTATACATTACACAATGCTTACCATGATAAGTGTTGTTATCATCTGTTACTATACATTATTACAATAATATTGACTATATTCTCCATGCTGCACTTTTCATCTCCATGGTTATTTATTTCATACCTAGAAATCTGTACCTCTTAATGCCCTTGACCTATTACACTCCTCTCTTTTACTCCCCGCCGCCCCACAACCTCAGGTTTGTTCTCTGTATTTATGCATTTTAGCTGATGTGAGTTACCTGAGGCTTGAAAAAGGATTTGCAACCTTTTCTTCCATTTTTTGCACCTTTTCCTTCAACTGTGAACCTGAATCAGGGTGAGCTTCCTAGAAGGATATAAAAGCATGTGGAACAGAGCCAAGCAATCCTAGCTGACAAGTGGTCAGTTATCAAGCATGCAAACAAGACCAGCTAAGTCCAAAGGAACTGTCCATTCCTAATCACCAACTCAAAGACTCATGAGCAAATAAAGGCATATAGTTTTTAATCATTGAGTTTTGATGTGGTTTGTCCCACAGTAGTATTATGGCAATAAGTACTTAATATGGGAGATATAGAAAAGCAAAGAATAACAATTTAGAGTGATAAAGAATATACTGGGGAGACTGCTTCCAGGAAGATGGTGTAGTACTTTTCCATAGTTCTTATGCTAAGTACAACTAAAAATCCTGGACATTAAATAGAAAACAAATATAAGAAAGCTTGGAAGGATGTGGAGATGAAGGCAGACAGGTAATGGATCTCATGCCCCAAGGAATGATATGATGGTGAATTGCCTGGGCTCCCTTTCTGCCTCATATATCCTGAAACTGGGGCTAAAGAAATGGGCAACCCAGAAATGTCAGCAGGTGCAGACGAAAACCCCAAACAAAAGCCCGTTCTCCATCCAAAGCACCAGGAGACAGGCAGCTTAGCAAGACAGAACACTTTTCAATAATAACTCCTCTACTTGAGACAATACTATAGTCCCATCTCTACTGCATCAACAAATTAAAAAGCTTAAACTTTAAAAAGATGCACATACAGTGCTGGGGGAGCTTGCCACTGCCCTTGAACTTTTTAAGTTACTTCCCAGGTATCTTACTCCTTGATGTTGGAACCACAAGTGACTATTTCTGGGTGGATTTGGACCAACAAAGAGAGTAGTGAGGAAATATTCCAAGCAGATAGATGGCATGAGAATGTACATGGAAAGTTGGATATGAATGTATTTATTAGTTTTCATGCTTCTGGCTTGGTTATGATGTTGTTCCAGCTGCTCATGTATCTTGAGTCATTCATTTATTTATTTTTTTCCAGCTTTATTAAGAAATAATTGACAAGGAGAGTACATGATGTAATGAGCACTGGGTGTTATATACAACTGATCAATTGTTGAACACTACGTCTGAAACTAATGATGTACTATATGATGACTAATTGAATTTAAATAAAAAAATTAAAAAAGAAATAATTGACATTTAAGAAAGAAAATAAATGAGGATGGGGAAAAAGAGAGAGGCAAAGCATAAAACAGACTCAGCTATAGAGAACAAACTCTATGGGGTTGCTGGAGGGGAGGGGGGTGGAGGGATGTGTTAAATGGGTGATGAGTATTAAGGAGAGCACTGGTTGTGATGAGCACTAGGTGTTATATGTATGTGATGAATCACTAAATTCTATACCTGGAACTAATATTACACTGTATGTTAACTAACTGGAATTTAAATAAAAACTTGAAACTAAAAAAAACAAACAAACCAATAATTGACATTTAACATTGTGCAAGTTTAAGATGTACAACCTTATAACTGATAATTTGATAGGATTATATATTGTAAAATAATTACTGCAATAGAGTTAGTTAGCACCTTCATCACTTTACTTGATTACAATTCTTTTGTGATGAGAACATTTAAGATTTACTCTCACAGCACCTTTCAAGTGCACAATACTGTATTGTCAATTATAGTCACCATGCTGTACATTAGATCCCCAGAATTTATTTCTCTTGTAACTGAAAAATTGTACCCTTTGACCAATATCTTTCCATTTCTCCCACACCCTTGCTTGTGGAAACAACTCTGTTTTTATGAATTTGGCTTTTTTAGATTCCACATATAAGTGAGATCATTTGGTATTTGTCTTTCTCTGTTTATTTTATTTAGCATAATGAACTCAAGTTCCATCCATGTTGTCATAAATGGCAAGATTTCCTTCTTTTTATGACTAAATAATATTCCATCATATGTATATGTAACACATCTTCTTTATTCATTCATCTATTGATGGATACCCCCATTGCCTCCATATCTTGGCTATTGTAAAAGATGCTGCAATAAACATGTATCTTTTAAAATCAGCATTTTTATTTTTATTTTTTTGGTAAAATAGTGCAATTACTGATCATAGGGTAGTTATATTTTTAATTTTTTGAGGAACTTCTATACTATTTTCCATATTAGCCACACCAGTCTACATGTCCAACAAGAGTGCACCAAGATTCCCTTATTCCACATTTTCACCAACACTTGTGATTTCTTGTCTGTTTGATAGTAGCCATTCTAACAGGTTTGAGGAGATATCTTATTGCGGTTTTGATTTGCGTTTCCCTGATTATGAGTGATATTGAACACCTTTTCGTGTACTTGTTGGTCATGTGTATGTTTTCTTCAGAAAAATGTCAATTCAGATCCTTTGTCCACTTTTAAATTGGAGCACTATTATTATTTTTATTTCTGTTATTGAGTTACACAAGTTCCTTATATATTTTGGATATTAATTCCTTTTAAGATATATAATTTGCAAATATTTTCTCCCATTCCACGGTTTGCCTTTTCATTTTGTTGACTCCTTTCCTGTGCAGAAGCATTAATAGCTTGATGTACCACTTGTTTATTTTTGCCTTTGTTGCTTGTGCTTTTGTTGTCACATCCAAAATATCATTGCCAATACTAATGTCAAAGAGCCTTTTCCCTATCTTTTATTTTAGGATTTTTATGGTTTGAGATCTTACGTTTAAGTCTTTAATAGATTTTGAGCTAATTTTTTGAGTGGTGTTTTATTCTATTCCATGTGAATATTCTGTTTTGTCAATGCCATTTATTGAAGGGACCAACTTTTCCTCATTGAGTATTCTTGGCTTCCTTGTCAAATATTAGTTGACCATATATGTGTGGGTTTATTTCTGGGCTCTGGATTATGTTCCATTAATCTATGTGTCTATTTTTATGCCAGTACCATTCTGTTTCGATTATATCACTTTGTAGTATAGTTTGAAACAAGGAAGTGCGAGGCTTCCGGCTTTATTCTTTCTCAAGATTCCTTTGGCTATTTGGAGTCTTTTGTGTTCTATGTGAATTTTAGGATTGTTTTTTATACTTATGTGAAAAATGCCATTGGAATTTTTATAGGGATTGCATTGAATCTATAGATGGCTTTGGTTAGTATGGACATTTTAGCAATATTAAGTTATCTGATCCATGAACACAAATTATCTTTTCATATATTTGTGTCTTCAATTTTTTTGTCTATGTCTTAGAGTTTTTGGTGTAATGATCTTCATTTCTTTAGCTAATTTTTTCCTAATAATTATTTATATATTTATTATTAATTTCTATTCACTTCCTTCTCCCCTGCCTTTAATTACCTCATTTACTGCCTAATACTAAAAATTTAGGAGGTCTACAAAGGCATGGTCTACAGGGGTTGATACACTAAGGAAGGCTCTGTGTCTAGAATGATACAGATTGGAAAAGTAAGCTAAAACTTATAAAGCTGTTCATTCTATATTTAAACATGTTTTCATTGAAGCAAAATTTACATACATCATAACGCATAGAATATAAGTATACAATTTGGTGAGTTTGATAAATGCAGACACTGATGAAACCATCACCTCAATCAGAATATAGAACCCCACTGAGTATGATAATCACAGTGGGTTTTTCATAGATGACTTTTATAATATTGAGGTATATACCCTCTATCCCTACATTGTGAGGAGTTTTAATCAAGAAAGAATGCTATACTTTGTCAAATGCTTTTTCTGCATCTATTGAGAGGATCATATGATTCTTGATTTTTCTTTTATTAATATATTGTATCACATTGATTGATTTGTGGATGTTGAACCAACCTTGCAGCCCAGGAATAAATCCCACTTGGTCATGGTGAATAATCCTTTTAATGTACTGTTGGATCCTATTGGCTAGTATTTTGGTGAGAATTTTTGCATCCATGGTCATCAGGGATATTGGTCTGTAGTTTTCCTTTTTGATGGGGTCTTTGTCTGGTTTTGGGATCAAGGTAATGCTGGCCTCATAAAATGAGTTTGGAAGTTTTCCTTCCATTTCTATTTTTTGGAACAGTTTCAGAAGAATAGGTATTAATTCTTCTTGAAATGTTTGGTAGAATTCCCCTGGGAAGCCATCTGGCCCTGGGCTCTTGTTTGTTGGGAGATTTTTGATTACTGCTTCAATTTCCTTACTGGTTATGGGTCTGTTCAGGTTTTCTATTATTTCCTGGTTCAGTTTTGTTAGTTTGTACATCTCCAGGAATACATCCATTTCTTCCAGATTATCTAATTTGCTGACATATAGTTGCTCATAATATGTTCTTATAAGTGTTTGCATTTCTTTGGTGTTGGTTGTGACCTCTTTCATTCATGAATTTATTTATTTGGGTCATTTCTCTTTTCTTTTTGATAAGTCTGGCCAGGGGTTTATCAATCTTTTTTTGGGGGGGGGATTATCAATCTTATTAATTCTTTCAAAGAACCAGCTCCTAGTTTCGTTGATTTGTTCTACTGTTCTTTTGGTTTCTATTTCATTGATTTCTGCTCTGTTCTTTATTATTTCTCTTCTCCTGCTGAGTTTAGGCTTTATTTGCTGTTCTTTCTCCAGCTCCTTTAGGTGTAAGTTTAGGTTGTGCATTTAAGACCTTTCTTGTTTCTTGAGAAAGGCTTGTATTGCTATATACTTTCCACTAGGACTGCCTTTGCTACAACCCAAAGATTTTGAACAGTTGTGTTTTCATTTTCATTTGTTTCCATGAATTTTTAAAATTCCTTTTTAATTTCATGGTTGACCCATTCATTCTTTTAGTAGGATGCTCTTTAGCCTCCATGTATTTGAGTTCTTTCTGACTTTCCTCTTGTGATTGAGTTCTAGTTTCAAAGCATTGTGGTCTGAAAATATGCAGGGAATGATTCCAATCTTTTGGTACTGGTTGAGACCTGATTTGTGAGCCAGGATCTGATCTATTCTGCAGAATGTTCCATGGGCACTAGAGAAGAATGTGTATTCTGTTGCTTTAGGATGGAATGTTCTGAATATATCTGTCAAGTCGATCTGGTCCAATGTGTCATTTAAAGCCTTTATTTCCTTGTTGATCTTTGTTTAGATGATCTGTCCATTTCAGTGAGGGGGTGTTAAAGTCCCCATTATTACTGTATTGTTGTCAATGTGTTTCTTTGATTTTGTTATTAATTGGCTTATATAATTGGCTTCTCCCATGTTAGGGGCATAGATATTTACAATTGTTAGATCTTCTTGTTGGGTAGACCCTTTAAGTAGGATATAATGTCCTTCCTCATCTCTTATTACAGTCTTTGGTTTAAAATCTAATTTGTCTGATATAAGGATTGCCACCCCAGCTTTCTTTTGGTGTCCATTAACATGGTAAATTATCCCTTCCCCCACTTTAAATCTGGAGGTGTCTTTGGGTCTAAAATGAGTCTCTTGCAGACAGCATCTGCAATGGATCTTGTGTTTTTATCCAATCTGATACCCTGTGTCTTTTGATTGGGGCATTTAGCCCATTTACATTCAAGGTAACTATTGAAAGATATGAATCTACTGCCACTGTATTGCCTGTAAGGTGACTGTTACTGTATATTGTCTGTGTTCCTTTCTGGTCTATGTTACTTTTAGGCTCTCTCTTTGCTTAGAGGACCCCTTTCAATATTTCTTGTAGGGCTGGTTTTGTGTATGCAAATTCTTTTAGTTTTTGTTTGTCCTGGAAGCTTTTCATCTCTCCTTCAATTTTCAATGACAGCCTAGCTGGATATAGTATTCTTGGCTGCATATTTTTCTTGTTTAGTGCTCTGAATATATCCTGCCAGTCCTTTATGGCCTGCCAGGTCTCTGTGGATAGGGCTGCTGCCAATCTAATGTTTCTGCCCTTGTAGTTTACAGACCTCTTGTCCCAAGCTGCTTTCAGGATTTTCTCTGAGACTTGTGAGTTTTGCTATTAGATATCCAGGTGTTGACTTATTTTTATTGATTTTGAGGGGGGTTGTCTGTGCCTCCTGGATTTTGATGCCTGTTTCCTTCCCCAAATTAGGGAAGTTCTCTGTGATAATTTGCTCCAATATACCTTCTGCCCCTCTCTCTCTTCTTCTTCTGGGATCCCAATTATTCTAATGTTGTTTCACTTTATGGTAGCATTTATCTCTCATATTCTCCCCTCATGATCCAGTAGTTGTTTATCTCTCTTTTTCTCAGCTTCTTTATTCTCCATCATTTGGTCTTCTGTATCACTAATTCTCTCTTCTGCGTCATTCTCTCTTTGCACCTCGTTAATAGCCTTTTTGATTTCACCTTGGTTAGATTTTAGTTCTTTTATTTCTCCAGAAAGGGATGCTCTAGTATCTTCTATGCCTTTTTCAGGCCCAGCTAATATCTTTATAATTGTCATTCTGAAATCTATTTCCAGCATCTTACTATGTGTTGATTAGGTCCCTGGCAGTCAATACTGCCTCTTGTTCTTTTTTTTTTTTAGGTGTGTTTTTCTATCTTGTCATTTTGTCCAAAGGGGAATAGATGAATGAGGGAACAAAATGCTAAAAGGGCAACAACGACCCCAGAAAAATATACATTTCCAGAAAGTGGTCGCTTTTCTGTTCATAGAATTGCTGCTATTCTTTTCTTCAATATCCTGTTGAGTTTGTAAGTGTTCTGAATGGTTTGATATCTAGCTGAATTCCTGGGACCAGATGAAATTTAAGTCTCCTACTCCTCTGCCATTTTGCCTTATCCATAGTGTTTTATTCTTGATTTTTGTAACCCATCCTTTTCTTCAGGTGGTACCTATCTTACAATGACTGCAATCCTCTTTTTGATTGCCAACTGACAAATATTTAGATATTTTTATAATCAGAATGTTTGAGTAACTAAACCCCACATTTTCTAGCTGTATTAAATAACAGTGTTGACTTTACTTTTATTTGTTCCAACAAATGGTGTCTCACTTAGAGCAGGCATTCAAATCTTAGTTCCCTTTCTCTCTCTTTTTTTTAATTGTCCATGCCACTTGCCCAACCACAATAAAACTGTGCAATTCATGTCAGCTAGACCAGATTCTACAAGATATTAACTATTGGAGGAGATAATTGCTTCTAGATGGCTTTGTTCTATTTCTTGCAAAATAGGATTATATCTTTCTTATCTGTCTCATAGGATTATTGATGAGATGAAATGAGCAGAATATGAGAAATTTAAAAAATTTATTGTGCAAGAATTCATTGAAAAAAATTGTGCAGTAGTATCAATGTCCTATTTCTGTATTGTCATTAAATATTTAAGAAAATATACTTCTTTTACTCATTTATTTGAGAGAGAGAGGGAGTGAGAGGGAGACCACAAGTGAGGGGGAGGGGCAGAGGTAGAGGGAGAAGCAGACTCCCCACTGAGCATGGAGCCTGATGCAGCACTCAATCCTAGAACCCTGGGATCATGACGTGAGCCAAAGGCAGACACTTAACTGACTGAAGCACACAAGTGTCCCAAGAAAATATATTTCTAACTGATGAATAACTGAACTCTACCTCTGAAACTAATAATACAGTATATGTTAATTAATTAAATTAAATTAAATTTAAAAATTACTTTAGGAAGCAAAAAAAGAGAAAATATATTTCTATTTAAAATTTATTTTAAACTCAAACTCAGATTTAAAAGTTATTAAAAATAGTTAAGGTGCCTGGGTGGCTCAGATGGTTAAGCATCTGCCTTTGGCTCAGGTCATGATCCCAGGGTCCTGGGATCGAGTCCCACATCGGGCTCCCTGCTCCTTGGGAGCCTGCTTCTCCCTCTGCTTCTCTCTCTCTCTGTCTCTCATGAATAAATAAATAAAATCTTAAAAAAATAAAAAATACAAAAAAAAAATAGTTAAAGCATTAACTTTATCTCTTTTATAAATAATCTAAATTCTAGTTCCTGGAAATTTATTTTATCTTAAACAGTTTTTTAAAAGATTTTATTTATTCATTTGAGAGAAAGAGTGAAAGAGAGAGCACGAGAGAGCAGCAGAGGGAGAGGGAGCTTACTATAGGTAAGTGCTTGGATGATCTTGTGCTAATTATGTGGCAATTTATAGAGGGAAATAAGTATCCCCCCCAAATAGAAGGGGTTTATTGTGACTTCACTGAAAATATGGTAAAAGACCATAATAAGTAGTATAGTAGGTTGCTTTGAACAGTTACATGATAGTTGGAGATCTCATTTTCCAAGGTCACATTGAAATTGGTGTGTGTGGAGAAAGGAAAGGAAATGTAGTGTCATTTAGCTCTGCTAACAAACACAGAGGTGATATGAACAAGCATGGTACTCAGCAACCTGGAGAGAAAAATGAGAGGTCAAAACACCTCAGTGACATTTGTCTCATCATACTATACACATAGCGTATTTTCTGGGAGTGGTGTTCCTTTTTTATTCTCTGCCACCACCACTGCACCATTTTTTTTTAGGAATAAAATACAATTTATTAAAAGGATATTGCACACATGGATATGGACATATTTTCTCAAGTATTTCAACACCACAGCAATGCTAAAATGTGTTTAATTTCTTCATGTATAAAAATATGTGCTGAAAGATGCATGCCTCATCAGTTTCTATTTTATTGGATATGGCTATAGGTGACTGTGTATTTCTGATCTTGACTCTCTGTTGCTGGTGTTGCCACTTTCAACTTTGTTAAATATTTTTCTTTGGAGGCAAATGGAATAAACCTTTTAATATTTAGATCCTTATTCTCTCTCTCCCTCTTCACACACACACACACACACAAACTACTTGATTAATCAAGTACAAAAAGTTAAAGTCTCTCACTACTATTTTAGTTTCCTCTGTGTTTCCATATGTTTCTAATAATTTTTGCTTTGATTTGATGCTGTGCTATGTGGTGCTTAAATGTCCATGGTTGATATATATTCCCATTTTGGATTACATCCAAAATGGATGGATGGATCCATTATCAAAAACATAATTGCAGTCTTTAATGCTTTTTTTGATTTGAATTCTACTTTGTCTGACTTAACATTCCACCCCTGCTTCCATTTTCTTTTCTGTTGCTTGGAATATCTTTGCCAATTTTTTTTATTCTTATAGTCTTTGTCACTCTATCTTGGATGTATCTCTTATGTACAAACATATATGTTTGTTTTATGAGAGACAATTTTTTAATGAGATTGGATGAGATAATTAATATATTTGATTTCATTTCTGTCACTATTTCTAATACTTTTTTATGATTCCTGCTATTCCATTAAAGATAACATGTCTTATATTTTAGTTACTTAGAAGGTAAATGTCCATTTTAATGTATCTATTCCTTTAATACTTAATATTAACACAAGTAATATCCAGGTTCTTCCCCATGTAATATGAAAACAATGGTATAGTTTCATTTCCTAACAGCTTTCTCTCTCCCATTTCTTCATTCATGGCACTACAGTCTAGAATTTTGTACCATTTATAATTATTATTTTTTATGTCTCTTGGCTGGTAGGATGATGTTGTAGAGACTCTTTTTAATCTTTGTTTTTTACTTATATATATTTTTTGCATAGGTCCTCAGGTCATATATTTTTTTGATGGTTTGCATTTGTGAGAATGTCTTCTGTAAGCTTCCACATTTGATCAATCATTTTGAGTGCTCTAACTTTTCAGTCACAACCTCTTTCTTGAAAAACTCTGTCACTGATAATATATTTGGTTTAATAAACAAATAGTTAAGTATAGCTGAGAACTGGAGCAATGATGCTACCCACTTTTGTACAGTGAATTTTATAAAGTACTCTTTGCTACTTTATTCTGCTTATTACCTCCTGTTTATTATTATAGACTTTGTACTTTCTTGAAATTTTATTAATAGCACAAAACACTTAAAAAATGTCCTGTTTTACTTTTCAAAAATAGTTTATTTCTTATCTTCTTGAGTATGTTATTTTCTTTCTATTCATGATGGATTTTTTTTTTAATAAGCTCTGCTGGCTTTGCTGTGTTCACTTGTTTTTCAGGTGAGCTCTCCCATAGCCTGAAACCTGATCAAATTCAAGGTTGTTGGACTGGTGCCTTGTCATGCTCTTGGAATCCCCTCACATCCTGCTCCATAGAAGGCTGCATTCAGCCATCCATTGATCTTGTTGCCCGAGGGAATAGAGAGGGAGCCAGCATCATGGATGAACTGCAGAGTTTCTTTTCTGTGATGATGAAGCTGTTGCATTAGGAGCCTACAGTTCGGGTTCAATGGTTCTCAGAATTTGGTTGCACCAATTAAATCAGAATCTCTGGGGAAAAGGACCCAGCCATCAATATTTCTTAAAGGTCCTAAATGATTTTACCATGCAGGTAGTCTTGAGAATCACTGGTTTAGGTGAGGCTGTGAATAGATTCCTTCTTGAAGCTACTGCAGTAGAAGTTTCCCCACCTGCTGACTTCTCCTTACATCACCCAGAATAATTGCTTTTCTGTGTTGTTGTTCAGCAGTAGGAAAAGTGGCATTAACTGGAAGGCTCTCCATATTTCTCACAGTCTTCATTTGCCTTCAGTTTTTTTTCCTTGGGATAAATGGATATTCATGACAGTTTGCAAATACCTTTTCTATTCACCACCTGTGGCATTGTACTGCTTTCTGCATAATGACTTTGTGAGTTAGTTGTTTGCAACATAACTAGAGAAATATCTGTCTACTGGATCGTACTTTTTTCTATTTTTTCATTGCTGATGTAGGATTCTCTATATTTTTATGTTCCTTTAAGTACTTTAATTATAAGCTAAAGGAGAGAAAGATGTTTATGCTTCATAATCATATTATCATTTTGACTATTACAACTGCTGTATAATGAGTGCATAGTATTATCAGACACCATAACTATAAACCGTACATGAATTATCACATTTTTCTTTCACAACAATTTTGAGAGGTAGATAGAGTATCTCCATTTTATAAATAATTCTCGAGCTGTCATTTTACAAAAAACATTCAGCTGAATTGTGAAAAATGACAAAAAGCACTCTACCCAATGATTCACTAGTGATGGATTCCAGGGGAAAGAAGAGGGTGGAGAGAAAGATTGATACAAGGCATTCTACTACTGCTAATTCAGGCTTATCCAGAACCAGGCTCAATGAGAATGAAGCCTGGTGGCACAATTGGAAACTACTCTCCAGCCAATATTATCTAGAACTAGTCTAATTAGCCCCATTCCCTTTATGCTTCCTGCAATAATTCCCAGTATCCCTAGTGTCATGGACCTGGCAACCACCATTCTATTTTCTGCTTCTAAAAGTTTGATTTTTTTAGATTCTGCATATTACTATGTCATGGAGTATTTGTCTTTCTGTGTCTCACTTACTTCACTTGGCAGAAAGTCTCCAGGTTTATCAATGCTGTTGCAAAATGATGGGATTTCCTTCTTTTTAAAGATTGAATAATATTCCATTGAGTAATATATATATATAATATTGTGTATTGTATGCACATATATACATATATGTGTATATATATGCGTGTATATATTGTATAATATACAATATTGTGTATTGATTATATATATACATATATATGTATGTATATACACAATACACAGTGGAATATTACATTTTCTTTATGGACATTTTCTTTATTCATTTATCTGCTGATGGACAATTAGCTTGTTTTCCCATCTTCCCTTGTTCCATCTTGAATGAGCTTATCTTACTTTTTGAAAATGCCACTCCCTCAAAGTCCAGATGTGGCCTCACTACATTCTTGGTAATTGGACTCCATCTTTCTCATTGATTTTTACTTACATTGATTGCTCCTTTTCATTATTTTCTTAGTTATTTATATATGTATGTGCTGCTGTTCCCTTCAGGAAGAAAATGCTTCTGCTGTATGATGAGTTTTTCTAATTTCTTATCTTGTGTTGGTAGAAGCCTGCTAGCTTTTCCTCTGAAATAAGGCATTCCACATGCTATGTGACCAGGAGAGAGAATTGATTCTGACACTTGGCATTCGTCTGACTTGAATTTCTTGTCATTGTTTCTGCACTGAAGCTCTTTTGATAATCATGCAACTGGGATTTCTGAAGGCCAGCCCTGTTGTTTTTTTTTCTTTTTGAGGTAGACATGCAGGGATATAAAATTTAGAGCAACCCGCAAAATATTAGTCTGTTATTGAATACTTTCTATCTTGAAAAGGAGAAATCTCAACCATAACTGAGGCTCACCTATCTCTAGTTATAAAGATATAAGAGCATGAAATCTTTGGAGACTAAAAAAGTTCTCCTTACCTGGGCATATCACATTAAGAGGAGTATATTTAGCCATCAGCTAGAAACCTTGACCAAAAGTATTAAGTATTAATAAAAAGTTATTCTTTTTTAATTACTGTGTGTCCTTCTGAATACCAAAGGTTTGCAGTATATTGATGAGCCCACTCTATTATTTTTCTGTTTTATCTCACCAGGAGCTTCTTACCCAGGGGTACAAAAATGTCAGTCTTTGAAACTTCAACAGTATTCTCAATTACAGAAAGACAACACTTAACTGGGGAATGATTGGAAGCTTTGAACAAGAAGGTCATATTACTGAAGAATAGAGCTCCCCAGCAGAGACAGTAATGGGAAAAACAGTGTTTGGAAAAGTTTGTTTTGAGTCATTGGCTGACTTTAGTGCAGAGACTGGTGTAGGAAAGAGCTTACAGCCTCATAATTTGGGATGTCAGCTCTTCCCAAAGACATTTCTCTTTTCAGGTGTTTGCTGAGCCCTGGCATGAAAACAAACCCCCATGCTGTGACAAGCAAGACACAATCCAGGAACAAAGCAATTTTTTTCTTCCCAGATAGATTTTAACAGAAAATTGCCCTTGCCCTGAAGGCTTGGAGATGGAGGCCTTTGGGAGTAAGTGGCAAAAAGGAATTAAGCAGCAGATCCTTTCAATTACTTAAGGTCAGTTAGGGGTGTAATTTTTTTTAGTTTCTATTTTTCACCCCTAGTAGTTAAAAATAAAACTCCCAATCTTCCTTCTTAAAACCTTGTGGTCAACTCAATGATCCCCATTAATTATTTCTATGTTAAGTACTTTCATTTGTCTTTTGGTTTTTGGACAAGACAAATCTTTTCTGTCTTAGAGGCTAGTGTGTTTTTAATCAGGTCATGATGTAACTGATATACTCTATGCCTATAGTGAACAGAACCGGAAGAAAGAATTCTTTTTATTCACTTATGGATCTAGCAGGAGAAAATTGACTTCATGCTTTTTTTTAAATTTATTTTTTATTCCTTGCAAAGAAATAAATCTCTTCAGGCACAAATGCAAGGGGGAGATTTCTTTCCACTCTTACTTTTTCCTCTTGCCCTCTAAGCAAATCTTTGCTTTTAGCACACGGAATAGATATTTCTTTTATAATACCAAATTGTCTGCCTTAAAATGAAATTAGCTCAACACACACACAAAATAACATTTTTTTTTCAGAAATTTGGCATAAAATAAGAAATAGAAAACATTTACTGAATACATAAAATATGTTAGGTCTAGCACTCAGTTCTTTTTCTATAATATGTTTTCAATTCTCACAAAAATTTTATGAAATATCACCATCCTCATTTTACAGATAGGGAACTAAAGAAAGTTTCATTGATAGTAGGTAACTTAATTGGTTACATAGCTAAGAAATGGCAGAGCCTGGTTTTAAACTTGGTATTGTCTGATTTTAGAATTTTATTTCATAGCCATCATACAGTATTTCCTCTCAGTATAGAATTATAATACTCATAGAAATATGTGTTCTATTCCATAATTAAGTTTCAGGTATTACTCAAGCAGGCAGAGTATTTATTTAGTATTTACAGATTTTTTGTGACCACCACTATACCAGGCATCTATTGTACTGTGCTAAAATCTAAGCAGATTGTAAATTATATAGTTTCTAAGATTTGAAATCACCTAAAGCTATGAAAAGAATGAGTGGAATGAATATAGGCATATCTCAGAGATATTGTGGGTTTGGCACCAGGCCAGTTTAAAATGGTAAATATCACAATAAAGTGAGTCAAGTGAAGTTCTTTTGGTTTCCCAGTGCATATAAAAATTGTGTTTATACTATATTGCAGTCTTTTAAGTGTGCAGTAGCATTATATCTAAAAAAAAGTGTACACAACTTAATTAAAACTATTTTATTGCTAAAAAATGCTAATCATCATCTGAACCTTCAGCAAGTTGTATCTTTTTGCTGGTGCGGGGGGCTTGTTTTGATGTTGATGGCTGCTGACTGATCAGATAGGTGGTTGCTGGAAGTTTGGGGTGGTTGTGGCAACTTCTTAAAATAAGACAACAGGGAAGTATGGAGCATTGATTGACTCTTCCTTTCACAAATGAATTCTCTGTAGCCTGTGATGCTGTTTGATAGCATTTTACCCATAATAGGACTTTCAAAATTGGAGTCAATACTCTCAAACTCTGCTGCTGTTTTATCAACTAAATCTATGTAATACTCTATATTTTTCGTTGTCATTTCCACAGTCTATGCAGTGTCTTCACCAGGAGTAGATTCCATCTTAAGAAACCATTTCCTTTGCTCATCCATAAGAAGCAAGTCCTCATTCATCAAAGTTTTATCATGAGATTGCAGCAATTCAGTCCCATCTTCAGGCTCCACTCCTAATTCTAGTTCTCTTGCTGTTTCTGCCACATCTACAGTAACTTCCCCCACTGAAGTCTTGAACCCCTCAAAGTCACTATGAGGGTTGGAATCCACTTCTTCCAAAGTCCTACTCATGTTGATATTTTGACCTCTTCCCATGAATCACAAATGTGCTTAATGGCTTCTAGAATGGTGAACCCTTGCCAGAATGTTTTAGTTTACTTTGCCAAAATCCATCAGAAGAATCACTATCTATGGCAAAATATATTTCTTAAATAATAAGACTTGAAAGTTGAAATGACTCCTTGATCCATTGGCCACAAAATAGATGTTGTGTTAGCAGGCATGAAAACAACATTTCTCTCACTGTATACCTCCATCAGAACTCTTGTGTGACCAGGTGCATTGTCAATGAACAGTAATATGTGGAAAAGAATCTTTTTTTCTGGGTAGTAAGTCTCAACAGTGGGCTTAAAATATTCAGCAAACCATGTTGTAAACAGATGTGCTATCATCTAGTCTTTGATTTTGCATTTAGAGAGCACAGGCAGAGTAGATTAGCATAATTCTTAGGGCCCTTAGGATTTCTGGAATAGCAAATGAGCATTGGCTTCCACTTAGTCACCAGCTGCATTAGCCCCTAAAAAGAGAGTCAGCCTGTCCTTTGAAACTTTGAAGCCAGGCACTGATTTCTCCCCTCTCTAGCTATGAAAGTCCTATATGGCATCTTCTAATAGAGGCTGTTTCACTACATTAAAAATCTGTTGTTCATTGTAGCCTCCTTCATTAGTTGTCCTAGCTAGATCTTGGAGAATTTACTATAGCTTCTACATCAGCACTTGCTGCTTCCCCTTGCACTTTTATGTCATGGAGATGGCTTTTTTACTTAAACCTCATGAACCAACCACTGCCAACTTCCAACTTTTCTTCTGCAGCTTCCTCACCTCTCTCAGCTTCATAAAATTAAAGACAGGGCTTTGCTCTGGAGTAGGTTTTGGCTCAAGGAAATGTGGCTGGTTTGATCTCTATCTAAACCACTAAAACTTTATGCATATCAGCATAAGGTTGGTTTGTTTTCTTATCATTCATGTGTTCACTGGAAGGTACTTTTAATTTCCTTCAAGAATTTTTCCTTTGTATTCACAACTTTGCTATTTGGTGCAAGATGCCTAGCTTTTGGCCTGTCTTGGCTTTTGACATGCTTTCCTCACTAAGCTTAATCATTTCTAGATTTTGATTTAAACTGAGAAATGTGCAATTCATCCTTTCACTTGAACCCTTAGAGGCTATTATAGGATTATTAAATGGTCTAACTTTAATATTATTGTGTCTCAGGGAATAGGGAGGCCTGAGAAGGGAAAGAGAGATAGGGAAATTGCTGTTATGTAAAGTGGTCAGAACACAAACATTTGCTGATTAGGTTACCATCTTCCATGGGTGCAGTCTGTGGTGCTCCAAAACAATTACAATAGTAACATCAAAGATCACTGATCATAGATCACCATAACAAAGATAGTAATAATGAAAAAGTTTGAGATATGTGAGAATTACCAAAATGTGACACAGAGAAGTGAGGAAATGTTAAAAAAATGGCACTGATAGGGGTGCCTGGGTGGCTCAGTTGTTAAGCATCTGCCTTTGGCTCAGGTCATGATCCCAGGGTTCTGGGATAGAGCCCCACATTGGGCTCCCTGCTCCACGGGAAGCCTGCTTCTCCCTCTCCCACTCCCCCTGCTTGTGTTCCCTCTCTCGCTGTGTCTCTGTCAAATAAATAAATAAAATCTTTAAAAATAAAAAAAATGGCACTGATACATTTGCTTAATGCAGGATTGTCACAAAACTTCAATTTTTAAAAATAAATGCACATTTGTAGAAAAATCTGTGAAGTACAATGAAGTGAAACACAATAAAATGAGGTATGAGTGAATGTGGTGACAAAATATGCCAATGTCAGAATATGCTAATGTCAGAGAACTTACTAGATGTGTAATGTTCAAGAAGTCAGTAATCTTTTTTTTTAACTTACTCTTTTAGAGCAGTTTTAGATTCCCAGCAAAACTGAGAGGAAGATACCGAGATTTCCCAAATATTTCCTGCCCCCATACTTGTATATCTTTCCTCATTATCAACATCCCTCACTAGAGTGGTACATTTGTTACAATTGATGAGCCTACACTGACACATCGTAACCACCCCAAATCCATAGTTTACCTTAAGGTTCACTGTTGTATTGTATATGTCATTAATGTTTTCAGCCTCTGTTTCCCATATGCAAAATAATTACTTGTATTTGTAACATGATTTATTGTTTACAAAAAATTTTTCTTTAATACATTTTCTTATTTGAATCTTGCCAGAACCAGGTAAAAAGGATGCAATTATCCTAGTTTTACAGATGGGAAAACAAAGGGGCTAAGTGGTTTGCCTGAAGCCAAATACTATTAAGTTAGCAATTAAGTAAATGTTAATTCTAATGTAAGATCAAATGCCTATAGCTTTGACAAGATTGTGAGGAGCAAGTAACATAAAGCATGTGAGAATGCTTTACAGTTTATAAAATCCTATAAATATTAGCCATAATGATTATCCAGTTTTAACTATTTATTCTGAATTATTATTGGAGATCTAATTCTTGGTGAAGACATCTCTTTGGTACCCAGGATGTTTGTAATAGGGATAAAAGAACAGGACGGAAGAGAAATTTTCTTAGCTCAAACATCTACCCAATGTAACTCACAGATCTACACAGTACCCAACACTCCTTAGAAGCATTTTATATTCAGAATAGGAGGATATTTCATTAATAGGAAGGGATTCCACAGTGTGCACAATGTTTCTGAATTTATCACAATGGCTTAGCCTCTTAGAGCATTGTTGATTCTGTCCCTTCTAAGCATTTGAAAGGGGAAGTCCTTTTGACATTGAGGTGTCTATATTTTGTGCCATGGTCCTCTGACTCTTGCTATGTGTCTATAACTTGGTGAGCTGGGGACCCTCCCTTTACTTTCCGAACAGATGATCTAGGTGCCTTCTTCATTTATCCCAGGTGCCCAGAGCAGTTCTTGAGCATCTCCTGTCCCCTTAGTCCTCACAGCAAAACTCTTCTTCTCTAGAGATGCCATCAGTTTTTGTTAATTCATCTTGAAGACCAAACCCTTCAAAGAATGTGAAGAATAAATAACCGAGTTCATAATAAAATGTGGAAAAGGTCCATTCAAAGTATTTGGGTACAAAAATGACTGTGTGTGTATAAAAGAGAAAGAGGGAGGGAGGGAGGGTGAGAGAACTAACAAGGGAGGAAAAAATCAAAATCATAGTTTCTAAGCACAGTGGGAGAGAGACACAAGACTATAGCAGAGACAGAAAAGGAGCAAGTTCTTCATTCACTTGTGTGTGTTCACTAATTGCCTGACCATTCTGTGTGAATGGTAACTTATTGGGCCATAAGAGGAAGACAGACAAGGGATAAACCAGAAAAATTAGAGTATCAGCGTTCCCAAACATACAGAGGGTGTGGGAAATCCTAGAATACATAGGCTCTGCTTAGATCAAAAGTTTCTCAATTTTAACACTCATAATTCTTTGGGTTGGATAACATTTGTTGTGGGAGTCTGTCCTGTGCATTGTGGAATGTTTAGAAGCATTCCTGGCAGCTACCCACTAGATGCATCCATCTCCAAATTGTGGCAACCAAAAATGTCTCCAGATGTTGTCAAAATATCACTTGAGGTGAGGCTGGAGGATGATGAAGTAGTAAAGCAAAATCAGCCCTGGTTGAGAACCATTGGTTGAAATCTTTGACCTAAAACCATGCTAAGCTAGAAAAAAAAATGTAGAATCAATATAGAATATTATAGAATATTAACAGTGGAAATCGTTTGTGTTGAAGATATAGATAATCTTAAATTCTTCTTTGGTTTGCTTCTCTCTACAGTTTTAGAAATTTTGTGAAGAGCATGTATTAATTGTGTAATAAGAGTACTCTGGTGAGTGAAGGTGCATTCTGAGAAATGGGGTTCTAATGCGAAGAAATAAGGAAGAAAATTATATTTGATGAGGGGAGGTAGAACATTCACCAAAAAGAAGGAAGGAGGAAGAAGACAAAGAATCAGTAAAAAAGTGAAACTTTCAAGAATTAAAGATTCTTTTCATCTGCTTAGGCATGGGATTGAGCTCCCAAGCACTGAAGACATGGAATAGTGACCTTTGTTTATGTCATACACAAGTGCACAGTGCACTCTTTTAAGGAAAGAGTGAATATCAGCAAATGTGAACAATTGCACATGGTTGATGGTGTCTCTAAATGCTTATATATGTATTATCTTCTTGTTTATGACTCAGAAATATTGCAGTGTGTTAGGCTATTGTCACACCAGCTTCTAAGATCACAAGGTAGTAGGGGGAACTCAGAGATCAAGCATTCCATTAAGAGAGTGGTTGTTTCAGGATACAGCTTTTTTCCTTCATTCCCATTAAGGTTTTTCACTGTAGCAAGATTAAAGTCTTTGAATGTAAAATGTGGTTCCCTTAGCCAGGGGAATAATATTTAGCCTTAGAATTTTTCCTCTAAAGAATGACTTTTAATGGTTAGGCATTATTAGGTTTTTTTTTTTTTTTTCTTTCAACCATTTATTTGCTTCACAGACATATTCTGAATGCTCGCTCTGAACTAAGGCACTCTTCTAGTATCTTAAACAAACAATAGCATCTTATGTCCTTTTACTATCTTGTGGCTCCCACTGAGGTCTTCTACTTGGGTCACACCTCTCTCTCAAAATATCCAAATGTCTCAAGTTACCTTAAATCTGTCTTTTGTCCTAATCAAAATACATGTTGGCTTAGAGAGGGAGAAGATGAGCCAGGTCATGAAACATGAAAAATTCTGATTCTGACATCAATTCCAATAAGTATGCTTTTTTCACACCATGAAGCAACTAACTCAATTCTGACACTATCTACTTGGAGTTAATGTCAGGCTTCACAGGTTAAGGGCTTGGTCCTAAAGGACTGCACCCCCTATCCTCACCCTCTTCAGACTCCAACTGCAAGTCCAGGTTGTCACCTGGGCTTCTGAACTACCATCTATAGATTTGATGTTCCCATAACACCTTCCTTAAGGAGGGATTAATTTGCTAGAGTGGTTCACAGAACTCATAGAAGCATTTTGCTCACTAGAGTACTGGTTTATTACAAAACAATATGACTTGGAAACAGCCAGATGGGAGATGCATTGGGCAAATTATGGGGAAATGATGTGGAGCTCCCTTGCCTTCTGTGAGTGCATCAGTCTCCCAGCACTTTCCACTAACCTGGAAACTCTCCACAGCCTGTGATTTTGGGTATTATGGAGGCTTTATTACATAGCATAAGTGGCATTGGTAATTGAACTCAATCACTAGCTTCTCTCCCCTCCCCAGGGGTGGAAGGCGAGACTGAAAATGCCAACCCTCTAATTACATGGTTGGCTTCCTGGAAATCAACTCCCATCCTTAGGTTACTAGGACTTCCCCAAAGTCACCCAATTAACATAACAAAAGACATGTTTATCATCTCAACATTCAGAAAATTCCAAGGGTTTTAGGAGCTTTGTGCCAGGAATGGGGATGAAGACCAAATATATATATTTCTTATTATAAATCATAGTATCACAAATATATATGTACAGGATGGTGACAAGCATACTGATTGAGAAGAGAAAATATTGTGAACATCAGAAAATGCATAGAATGCTGGAGAAATGGTCAACTAAGGTCAACAACACTGAGTCTCTCTCTTGAAAGGTTTTAAATGATGGGGTATGAATTCATCTGAGTGATTGCCACACAAATAGACTAGAGGAATTGGGTAAAACCCACCAATCTTTCCACTTAAGCCATCAAATTTCCTGAAAAGAAGGCTGGAATTCAAAGAAGTTTGAAGATGGGTTCCAAGCCATCAGACCTGGTACTGGACCAGGGATCTTCTGAACACTGATGGGTTACAGGCATGGGCTTTGGAACCAAAGAGACTTGAGATTGAGTTTAGGCTCCAACACTACCCAGCTGAATGGCTTTGGGGTGGTTTCCTAATATCTCAGTTCTTGTGTCCTTATTCATAAAGAGGGAGTAATAATGGTACTTCTCAACAGTAGTGTGCTGGTAAATAACGACCAGCTCTCTGGATGAAAAAAAATACTGAATTGTTGCATTTTCTGATTATCTTTAGATAAATAGTCCCAGCATGGCTTAGTTTCAAGCTACCCGTGTGACATCACTGAATGTGAACATGGGAAGAGATGCAAACAACAGAGAGATGCTCTCATAAAGTGGCACAAGCTGGTTCTAACACACTGCTGCCTATCACAAAGGGTGCTGGAAGGATTGCATAAATACTGCTAGTCAAGCATCTAGCATAGTGTCTGGAGAACAGTAGATGCTCAGTACCATTTACAGGTATTTCCTAGTGCTCCTGACTTCAAGTACGGTGCCCTTTTCACAGCATCAGGCTTCTTTTCTTGATGCTAAACACAATCTTATGAATCATGTCTTCCATAGGAGTGGGGCTGGATTGATTAATGCACGTGCTGTGTTGCTTGTCCCTAGATGCTGCCAGTACCCATTTAATGCATTCCTGTTGTTTTGGAATCACATTTAAAAATCATTTATCAAAGTCTGGCTGCCTGAGAATTTTCTCCCCACTTGAATGGCATTACTCTGTTCTTTATCTTTGGAGCTACAAGGTCTGCCTCTGGGCTTACCCAATTCTCAGAGGGTTTCAATAGTTTTGGCAAGGAGCATCTGTTCCCCCTTCAAATAGTCATCCAGATTTCTGCAGCCATTGCCTCCTATGGCTTGGAGGGCAGCCTGAGTGTGCTTCTGTGGGTCTGGCAGACCTGTGTTTGTAGTCATACCACACTTCTCTTCTAGCTAAGGAACTATCTCCTCTAAAATATCTTAGATTATGATACAGAATCTTTTCTAAATATCTACTCTAATTGAGACAGCCTGTGATTTTCTGATTCCTTGTTCTCTAAATCATGCTATATTTACACAACTTAAAATGCATTTAAGTATTAGTGAAGATTATAAAGCAAAATGAATTTGTCTGTCTTCTTCTACCCTTTCATTCCCCCCACCCCATGTCTTTTAGAATACCTGTCTTTTTCACATAAGATGATGAAAGCCCTAATGCAGATTTTTCCACTCTCACTCCTGCTGGGTCTTCTTCTCAATATTTCCAAGCTCGTATTTGTTAAGTGATAAAGAATGGTTCTAAGTTAATCAAATAAAATGATTTCTGCTGCTTTTGGTTCCCAATATGCAATTCCTCTTAGATCTTGCAATTTAGATTATTAGAACTATTAATATACATGCCTTCCAAAGGTCCCAAAGAGTAATACCAAGAGATCATCACAAACATTGTAGCAGGGGTATACAGGATGAGAGGGGGTGTGCTCAGTTGGAAGACAGAAATTTGGAACACAAGCAGTCCTGAAATAGTGTGGTGTAGACATGATAACACTGTGACAAAGTAAGTTTTTTAACTCCAGTGGGGGTAACAATACAATTCGGGCAATAATTTTCTAAAAATCTCTTTCAAACTTTTAAATTTAAAATGATCTGTTGTTCCCTTAATATGTAGAGCTTAATGAACTACAGTTTACTGTAGCCACACATAGAAAGAAAAGGAATGTGTTTTGTTGGAACAATTTCCCAGACTCTAAGTCTAATAAATTTTTGTATCATATTTTTCTGGAAAAACCTGGGCTACTAGAACAAACCACAAATCACCATATGCAAAATAGGTAGTACTTCCTGAGTTTGGGAGAGTTAGCTAACAGAGGTATTCCTTGTATATGCTATCTTTAATGGAATTCTAGATTCTTCCAAATAAATTTGATTTTGTATTTCTTTAAAAAAAATTTTTTTTATTATTATGTTAACCACCATACATTACATCATTAGTTTTAGATGTAGTGTTCCATGATTCATTGTTTGTGTATAACACCTGGTGCTCCATGCACTAGGTGCCCTCTTTAATACCCATCACCAGGCTAACCCATCGCCCCACCCTCCTACCCTCTAGAACCCTCAGTTTGTTTCTCAGCATCCATAGTCTCTCATGATTCGTCTCCCCCTCCGATTCCCCCCCCTTCATTCTTCCCTTCCTGCTATCTTCTTCTTTTTTTTCTTTTAACATATAATGTATTATTTGTTTCAGAGGTACAGGTTTGTGATTCAACAGTTCACAGCGCTCACCATAGCACATACCCTCCCCAATGTTTATCACCCAGCCACCCCATCCTTCCTACCCCCTACCCCTCCAGCAACCCTCAGTTTGTTTTCTGAGATTAAGAATTCCTCATATCAGGGCGCCTGGGTGGCTCAGATGGTTAAGCGTCTGCCTTCGGCTCAGGTCATGATCTCAGGGTCCTGGGATTGAGTCCCGCATCGGGCTCCCTGCTCCTTGGGAGCCTGCTTCTCCCTCTGCCTCTCTCTCTCTCTGTCTCTCATGAATAAATAAATAAAATAAAAAAAAAAAAGAATTCCTCATATCAGTGAGGTCATATGATACAAGTCTTTCTCTGATTGACTTATTTCCCTCAGTATAATTTTGTATTTCATAAATCTGTTAGTGTCACTGGTGTTTTTGGGCACTTTATGGGACTACTTGGATTTTAGATATATTGTATCTTTATAATTTTCTTTGTCCCTTCAGTGTCTCTCACTTGGTTCAGAAGAGAGAAGGCATTTACATCTGCACACTTCATGGAGATTCTGCTGAATTCATTTTATTGGGGCTATTTCTGATTGTAGATTTCTCACATGGACACCTGCACTTGCTGAACCAATCTATCAACCACAGGTATTGATTGAGTACCTCTGTTTACAAGGCACAGGTTGGGGTTGGTTCCAAAAACAATAATGCATTATATATGTCAAAGACCTTTCTGGCAAAGGAAAGCTCTGAGCACACCATCTTGTTTTTTTATTCTCTCTGAGAAAGATTAATGGAAAATAGATTTCATTCCATCTTTGCGTCTCTTCACACAAGCCAAAATATATTTCATGTCTTGCTCAAGGTCATGCAAAGAGTGAGAGTGGAAAACTGATATCTTATGTCACAATCAAAGAAGTAAATTAAGTGTTCCCAGAGGACTTTCAAGTCACTCGCCAATGTAGTACCTGGAATTTCCTTTCTGCATATTCTTAAGAACTGGTTTCAGCAAAAACCAATTTGTGCAGGAGGTAATCTGATTATTGACACTATCAATCTGCAGAATGCAGGGTCAGCATTGACTTTCCACTTGGCCATTCTCAACAGCTGGGCAAGGTAAGCATAATCACAGGCAAATTTCAACTGTTCCACTTGTTCAATTTGTGCTTACCTACACGGGTTCTTCAAATACAACAAGCTGCTGTCTCAGAACCTCTCAAGCATATCATAATTTTCACTTCTCTGAGCTGAGATCTTCTGATTAGGACTTGACAAGAATAAGACTTTGACCTTCCATCCATTGGGGGGAAAATGCATGTTTGCATTTATTTTTAAAATGCTGAAATAGCGATTGAATTGATAGCAACTGCTGACCTTGAAGAAGTGTTGGGATCTTGTCATTTTGTTATCCTAAAGAGGAGATCTTAAATCACAAAAAACCCCAAACCAAACCAAACGTCGCAATCATAACTTATAAATGCCAATTTAATTATTTGGTTTGGATAACAATAAATGCCAATTGCTCTGGTTATGTGGGAGAGGCATGTGTGGTAATATGAGGAGGATGATATTCTTAGCCATCTCATCATGGGTTATACTTTTCTGCTTCCTTGCATGACTGAGATGATCTTTGATTGGATCTGGCATTGGGAATTTTACATCATTGGGTGCTGAATGCTCTTGTATCACTCTAAATATTCTTTACCTTTGTTTTGGCATGCAGTTAAGTTACTTGGAAACAGTTTAATTCTTTGTATTTTTGCTTTTAAAAATTTTAGGTGGGATCAGAGCAGCACAATTCCCCACTACTGAGGCAAAATAATTCCAAGCACTCTACCCAGTGCCCCATGAATGATGAGGTTTTCCAGTCTGTCTGGTGATAACAAAAACTATCCTCAGACCTGTATGACCACTGGATGCTGCTTTATCTAATCCTTCAAAGAGTTCTTCCTCTTGGCCTTGGGTAATTTCTTCACAGGCATGCAATGGAGTGATGAATAATCCAGTAGGACTCTGCAGATCTCTAGGGCTCTTCTTGTGTAGTGTCTGCTCTTTGGTACTCTCTCCTGACAGCTCTAGTTGTCTTGCTCTCCCAGAGTCTTAATTCTGTCTCAACTCAGGGAGTCCACTGGCCTCTGCCTGGATTTCCCCTGCCTCCTCCACTGTGGCCTAGAAACTCTTGAGGCAATAAGCTGGGCCAATCATAGGCTTATCTCATTTGTTTTCCTTCTCTCAGAGATCACTGTCCTTTGTTGCCTGATGTATACTGTCTTAAAACAGTTTTCATATATTTTGTCCTTTAAAATTTTTGTTTGATTGAAATGGCAGGGTAAATCTGGTTCCTGTTATCACATCTTAGCAGAAGTAGAAGTTTTGTTGATTATGTGAGTGGTAGAAACTACAACTAATAAATTAAGTGAAGCTATTGTCAAAAGCCAATAGACAATGGGCCAGGAGAAATATCATTTCACATAGTTAGCTTCTGGTAGCAGCCAGATCAGATCTGGGCTGAAGCAAAGCAATAGGTGTCCAGATACTTGAGGGCTCTCTAAAAATGAGGTGTGTGTAATGTTTCTCCCATGGCCATGCTTTTTTCCTTTCCTTAAAGTAACAGTGTTCTTGAGCCAACATCCAGCCCTCCTGCACTGTTGGTGGGAATGCAAATTGGTTCATTCACTGTGAAAAACAAAGGTTCCTCAAAAAATTAAAAATAGAACTATCCCACAATCCAGTAATCACCAACATTTATTGTTCATCCACGTAAACAGTAATACAGTGTGATTCTTTGCAAAATACCAATAGCTGTTGTAAGAGGGCATTTTTTCTCCATCATGACAAAAAAAACCTTCTTCCTATTTAGGGAAACCACTCTTACTTATCTCACCCAGGAAAATGGCAGATCCCTATAGTACATTTTGCACTTAATACAGAAGACTCCTGTCAAGGAGAAGTTTTTGAGAGATTGTTATAGTTTTCCTTTACTCTTTCTGGGATTAGATCCTTACTCATTAATCAGGAGCCTAAAAGTTTTTTTCCTTTTATTTCTATCAGTTTTTGCTTCAGGTATTTTGATGTTTTGTTGTTTGGTTCATACACATTTAGGATTGCTAAGTGAATTGACCCCTTTATTATTATGTCATGATACTCTTTGTCTACAATAATTTTCTTTGCTCTGAAGTCCACTTTATCTGATATTAATGTAGCCTCTTTTGCTTTTCTTTAATGCTTACATGCTATATGTTTTCCCATCCTTTCACTTCGAACCTACTGTTCCATGTTTGAAGTGAATTTCTTATAGACAGCATACAGTTGGGCTATGCTTTCTTATCCATTTTAACAATCTCTGATTGCCTGTGCTATCTTCTAGGATTTTTATGGTTTTGGGTCTTACATTTAGGTCTTTAATATCCATTTTAAGTTTATTTTTGTGTATGGTATAAGAAAGTGGTCTGATTTCATTCTTTGGCATGTAGCTGTCCAGTTTTCCCAAAACAATTTGTTGAAGAGATGTGATGGTGTAGGCTTGTAGGCCCCTTGCAGGCCAGGGTCATTTGAGGACTGCAGTGAGGTTAAGGTCGGCCAGGCAGGCCTAGGCCAGGAGGAGAAAATGTTCTCTTCCCCTTATCTCATGTTGCAAGTCCTAAATGCCTGGATCAGCAGGAAGTGGCTCTTGCCTCGCTTAAAGTGTGTCTTTCTAATCAGAAATGTTCTTTCTAAAGACAAAGAACATGTTGTCTCCAAAGGAAGGATGGCTAAGAGAATTCTTTGTTCTGCAAGTATAAACAGGATGTATTTTGTTCTTATTGAATTTCGTGTATATTTCACTTCACGGATGTTGGCTTGATACATTGTTATGTTTATCTGATCTCTGCGAGTATATAGCTATGTGAGTAATAAACGGCAGTATGCAGTTGCAAGTGCTGCCTTTGCTCTGCATCCCCTGTGTCCTGGTGATTTCGTAGACCCTTACCCAGGGACCCCAACGCACTAGACGTTGACAAAGAGACAGTCTTTTTGCCATTGCATATTTTGCCTCCTTCGTTGAACATTAATTGACAATATGATCATAGGTTTCTTTCTGGGCTTTCTATTCTGTTCTGTTGATCGATGTGTCTATTTTTGTGCCAGTACCATGCTGTTTTGGTTACTACAGCTTTGTAGTATAACTTGAAATCTGGAATTGTGATACTTCCAATTTTATTTTTCTTTTTCAAGATTGTTTTGGCTATTTGGGGTCTTTTGTGGTTCCATACAAATTATAGGATTATTTGTTCTAGTTCTGTGAAAAATGCTGTTTATATTTTGATAGGGATTACATTAAATGTGTACATTGCTTTGAATAGTATAAATATTTTAACAATATTTGTTCTTCCAATCCATGAGCATGGAATATCTTTCCATTTGTTTATGTTGTCTTCAATTTCTTTCATCAATGTTTTATAGTTTACAGAGTACAGGTCTTTCATCTCCTTGGTTACAACCCAATACCCAGAAAATAAATAATCCAATTAAAAATGGGCAGAAGACATGAACAAACATTTTTCCAAAGAAGACCTGACACCACAGACACATGAAAACATGCTCAACATCACTGATCATTAGGGAAATGCAAATCAAAATTACAATGAGATATCACCTCAAACATGTCAGAGTGGCTAAAATCAAAAGCACAAGAAACAACAGGTGTTGGCAAGGATGTGGAGAAAAAGAAGCCCTCATGCACTGTTGGTGGGAATGCAAATTGGTTCATTCACTGTGAAAAACAAAGGTTCCTCAAAAAATTAAAAATAGAACTATCCCACAATCCAGTAATCACACTATGGGGTCATTATCTCCAAAATACAAAAACATCAATCCAAAAGGATATATTCATTCCTATGTTTACTATTTACAATACCAAATTATGGAAGCAGCCCAAGTATTCATCAATAAATGAATGGATAAGGAAGGTATGATATATATAGGAACATTATTCAGCCATAAAAAAAAATGAAATATTGCCATTTACAACATGAATGGATCTAGAGAGTACAATGCTAAGTGAAATGAGTCAGTCAAAGAAAGACAAATCCCATATGATTTCACTCATATGTGGAATTTAAGAAACAAAACAAATCAAACTCAACACCCAAGAAACAAACAATCCAGTCAAAAAATGGGCAGAAGACATGAACAAACACTTCTACAAAGAAGACATACAAATGGGGGCACCTGGGTGGCTCAGTTGGTTAAGCGACTGCCTTCGGCTCAGGTCATGATCCTGGAGTCCCGGGATCGAGTCCCGCATCGGGCTCCCTGCTCAGCGGGGAGTCTGCTTCTCCCTCTGACCCTCCTCCCTCTCATGCTCTCTGTCTCTCATTCTCTCTCTCTCAAATAAATAAATAAAATCTTTAAAAAAAAAAAAAAGAAGACATACAAATGGCCAAAAGATACATGAAAAAATGTTCCACATCACTTGCCATCAGGGAAATACAAATCAAAACCACAATAAGATTCCACCTTACACCAGTTAGAATGGCTAAAATTAACAAGACAGGGAACAACAAATGTTGGTGAGGATATGGAGAAAGGGGAACCCCCTTACACTGTTGGTGGGAATGCAAGCTGGTACAGCCAGTCTGGAAAACAGTATGGAGATTCCTCAAGAAGTTAAAAACAGAGCTACCCTACAGCCCAGCAATTGCACTACTGAGTATTTACCCCAAGGATACAGATGAGGTGAAAAAAAGGGGCACATGCACTCCAGTGTTCATAGCAGCAATGTTCACAATAGCTAAACTGTGGAAGGAGTTAAGATGTCCTTCAACAGATAAATAAGATGTGGTACATATATGCAATGGAACATTACTCAGCCATCAGAAATGATGGATAACTACCATTTACACTGACATGGATGGAACTGGAGGGTATTATGCTAAATGAAATAAGTTAATCAGAGAAAGACAATTATCATATGGTTTCACTCATATGTGGAATATAAGGAATAGCACAAAGGATCACAGGGACAGGGAGGGAAAACTGAATGGGAAGAAATCAGAGGAGACAAACCATGAGAAACTCTTGACTCCAGGAAACAAACTGAGGGTTGTGGAAAGGGAGGTGCATGGGAATGGGGTAGCTGGGTGCTGGGAATTAAGGAGGACATGTGATGTGATCAGCGCTGGGTGTTATACACAATTAACGAATCACTGAACATTTCATCAAAAACTAATGATGTATTATATGTTTGCTAATTGAATTTAAGTAAAAAAATTAAAAAAAGAAACAATACAAATGAACAAAGGAAGAAAGAGAGGCAAACCAAGAAACAGACCTTGACTATAGAGAATAAACAGATGGTTAACAGAGGCGAGGGGGGTGGGGAATGGATGAATTAGGTGGTGGGGATTGAGGAGTGTACTTACTGTGATGAGCACTGACTAATGTGTAGAATTGTTACATCACTATATTGCACACCTAAAACTAATATAATACTCTATGTTAACTATACTGGAATTAAAATAAAAAACTTTTTAGAATAGGACTTAAAAATTTTTTTATGTTTTAAGTATTTCCTCTACATACATTGAACATCACATTGGATGGTATTACATTTTCATCAACTGTAAAAGATAGCTCCAAAAGCTCATGAGGAGCAGGATAGCCTATTTTATTTATCCCTACTTTTACCCGTTCCATTGATCTTTCTTCCTTTTCAAATATTCAAGTCTCTTCTGTTATGCTTCTTTTCTGTTTGGAGAACTTCCTATAGCCATTCTTATTTGCTGGTAACAAATTCTCTAAACCTTCCTGCATCTGAGAATGCCTTTATTTCCTCTGCATTGCTAAAGAATATTTTTGCTGGGTATAGAATTCAAAGTTAGTAGTTCTTTTCTTTCAGCATTTGAAAATGTTTTGTCACTTCTTTTTGGCTCCATAGTTTCAAATGAGCTCTCCATCTTCATTTGGATCAGTGTTCTCCTGTATATGGCATTTCGTTCTAGCTGCTTTCAAGAGTTTTTCTTTGTCTTTGATTATTAGAAGTTTGATTATGATGTGTGGATGTATGGCATGGATTACTTGAGTGTTTGGAATTTCCTCAGTTTCTTGAATTTATGTAGGTTTAGGTTTTTCACAAACTGGGAAAATTTTTGGCTCTTATTTCTGTGAATATTTTTTAGCTCCACATTTCTTCCCTGTCATTCTGGGACTCTGATGACATATATGTAAAATATCTTGTTACCTTCCCATGGGTCTCTGAAGCTCTGTTCATTCCTTCTAGTCTACCTTCTCTCTATTGTTCCAGCTGGGTAAATTCTATTGATTGGTCCTCAAGTTCAGTGATTCTTTCCGCTGCTGTTTCTACCCTATTTTGAATTTACCTAGTGAAGTTTTTTGAGGAAAACTTATTATAGTATTTTCACATCTGTAATTTCCATTTGGTTCCCTTTTATAACTTTTATTTTTCTTGAGAATTTTTTTTTCTTTTTCACTGGTTTCAAGGGAATCTGTAATTCTTGTAGAAGTATTTTTATAATGGGTACTTTAACATCTTTGCCTGTTAATTTTAATATTTACTTATCTCTGCATTGGCATCTCTAAACTGTCATTTCTTATTCAAGTTGTGATTTTCCTGGTTCTTTTTATTTGTATCTTTTATTTTAGCAGAAAGTTAGCCTGTTTAGGTTTAGTACATGCATCCTGTCTTGCTTCTGTGAGCTGTAATGCCAGTAACACCTTAGTTTTCAGAGTCCTTGAGGTTCTAATTGGTTCGTGTTTGTTCTCCTTAGAGGCCTGCTCCATTGATCTCAGCCTATGATAATGATACTAATTGGCTAGGAATGCCTGGGGCACCAACCTGGTCTTGTATTCCTTATAGAGAGTCCCCACAGACATTTCCCCCTGGGGTCAATGTTGTGGCTGGATCAGCCCTTGTGGTTCTTATTATGATTGCAGGATGCCTTTTGGCAAAAATCATCAGAGAAATTTAAGGAACAAGATTTATTATTATTCACAGGTCCTGGAGGGTGTCAGGCATACCTGAGGGCCACACAGTGAGGTTGCAGGTAGAGAGAGAGAGAGAGAGAAAGAGAGAGAGAGAGAGAGGGAGGGAGAGAGTGAGGGAGAATGGACCTGGAACTCTGCCTTTATTAGGGTCCAAGGGTAGGTTTTCTAATGTTTTGCCGGTTTTTATTTGCTAATTTAAAGCATCAGAGCAGGAATTAGGGTGCAGGAAGGAAGAAGTGGGATCACTCAAGCAGTTAGTTATCTAGGTCATCCAAGGCCTTCTGAAAGAGGTAATTTCATGGGTGGGGAGGGGGCAGCTTTATTCCTTATCTGGTTGTTTTGCTAGTAGCATGTCATACAGCTGGCAATATGTTCATTCAAGATGGATGCTTCTGAGATGGATGTCTCAGCAATCAAAATCTTAATGTCAGGCACTTATACTATGAGGACATTCTGAAAATCTGAGTGGAATTTCCAGCTCTAGTCTCTAGTTCAATTCCAGAACCTTTCTGTGTGTTGGTTCTGGCTGGTTTCATGTTTGACTTGGTCAGACCTTCTTATGTAGGCTGTAGGAATCCCTTTCTCCAGTTCTCTCCTTCTAGATCTTGCCCTCACTCTCTAGTTTGGAAGGTGTTGGGTGCTGCCTGATACTGCTTGGTAGAGGTAGAAGTTCACACCTTCCCAGTCTGTCTCCACTAATAAACTGGAAGATTTGGGGGTGCTGCTCTGAATCACTTGCTGCTGCCTTGTGGGAAATAGAATATCAAATTCTCTGCCTGGTCTCTACTGACACCACCAGCATAGGGGGAAGGTATTTACCCTGGCCTGCCTGCTGTCACCAGGTAGCAACAGAAGACAGGACTCCCCACTCAACCTCTGCTGACTCACAGGTGGTAAGTAGTTCATGGTGTTTGGCTAGCATAGGGCTGATAACCAAAAGATTCTGTCCTGTCCATCTGCTCTTTCCTCTTCCTTCAGCTAGAGAGAACAGAGTTTTCTTGGGCCTTTTGTTTGTTTTGTCTATGCCTATTGGCAGTTCTAGATTAAAAGTTTCTTAAGCAGTCTGGGATATATATTGCAGATAAAAGGAAAACCCAGTAAACCATGTCATTCCTCAGGTTCCTGGTCCCTCATCATCCTGTCTTCCTCTTTTCTCCTTTTAGAGTTCTTTTATGATTGCCTCTTAGATTATTTCCAGAATTTTTAGTTGTATTTAGAGGAGAGGAACAGAGAAAAGTGAGTCTATACTTTCTTTTCCAGAACTGGAAGGCTTATTAAAGTCTTTTGACATTTAATTTAGGAGAGAATCTTTGGTTTAGCTCTGTTTCTGGCTTGGACTAATGATTTCACAATTCATTTAAAGCTGTAGCCTGAGAAGACAATATCTAATTTTGTTCAACAAACACTCATGGCACATAATGTGTATGCATCAGACATTATGCAAGGTATTAAGATTTCAGTATTTAGAAGAAAAACAACCTCACATTCTAGCCAGGGGACAGACATGACAACAAACAGCACCAGAGTAGACTGGACTTTAGTTGAAGGTTGTATAAAATGTGACAGGAAAATAGATGTGGGAGCAGGTAGTAGTGCCTAGTTAGGAAGGCAGGGAGCCAGAGATAAGTCCAGAAAAGGGAAAATATGGTGTGGGCCTTGATGGATAATTCATCTGACAGCAAAATCATGCACAGGGAACACAGCATGAGCCAAAATGTAGAATATAATGGTACCTGGCAGTGTGGAAACAGTTGAGTAAGCAATTTTTCAAAAATAAAGGGCTTACTGGCTTAAAATGACTTAAGTATAGAGAGTATCAGTCACATTGCAAAACGTTTCCATTCTGTATTAGAGGGTTGGCAGTTGTTTCCCAGGAAATAGCCACTGGAAGGCTTTTAGGTAGAAACATCACAGGATGACAGGAACATTTTAGAAAGGCTCCAATACCAATGTGGAAAATATATAATTGGAGATGAAATTGGAAGAGAGGAATTAAGAAGTTAATTTTTCAAAAAACCGGTTGTTCAAATGGATGTCATACTGGCATAAGGTAAAAATTCAAACAATGAAGAAAGTATAAAATGAAAAGTCTCCCTTCTGCTTGTCCTGGTTGACCCCCAACATACAGGTAACCATAACCATAATTGAAATTGTTGCATAACTTTAGAAAAAAATGATTTCATCGATCAAAGCATGCATATGTGCACACATGCACACATACATGCACACACATGCACACATTCACACGCGCACACACATGCACACATACACGCACACATGTACACATTCACATGCACACATACATGTGTATGTGTGCATTATTTAGTGATGGGCACTGGGGACATTCAAATCCCCATTATAATAAATGACACTGCAATAATTCTTCTCATTTTGCTTTCTTTATGGACTTATATGAGAATTTCTCTGGGATGTATACCCAAGGTTGGGATGTCTGGTTGTCATGCATATATATGTACATACTCGGTTTTACAAAGATTGACAGAATGCTTTCCCAAATGGCTGCTCCAGTTTATTCTCTCCCTCATAGTGTAGAAGTTTCCTGTCTAAATACTCCTTGCTGAAATTTGGTATTATATAATGGACATAAAAAATGTTGTAATGTTCAAAATGTTGTATTTTGCATGTTTCTGATTGCTAAAGAATTTGAACATTTCTTCCCATCCCTGTTAGACCAAGCCCTAAAAAAGTTAAGAGAAAGCTAACTCATATTTATTGAGTCTCTAATGCACATGTGTTTTACATATTTAATATTTACTATCAATTTGTGCTGAAGGCATTACTGTTCTTCTCATTTTCAAGATGAAAAATGAGATGGTAATATCACTAGTCTAATTTCACACAGAGCCCCCTTTGTAATCTGGCCTGTCTGACCCCAAAGCTCATGATTAATAAAATCCATGACAATGGGTGCTAGAATGCTTATTGAAGAGGATAAACTGGATTTTTTTCTCTAAGCAGAAGGGAATTAGGTAGGGGAAACAAGTCCAACCTCATAGTTCTGCAATTTCCCTTAAGTAAAGCAGAAATCATCCTTGACATGTTTCAAGGGCAGGTAAGTCTGCTCAGGCTGATCTCTCACTTTTGGGCTCCGAGTCATTAAAACTCATTCACAAACACTCACTGCACTGCTGTAGTTATGATATTGTGGAGACTGTGAAGGCTGGTGAAATGAATTAGAAGTGAATCTTGCTTTCAAGGCACTTTCTATCTAGTGGAGGATTAAATATAAATAAGCACAATTCTAAGTAGAATGCAGTAAGGTGGAGACATTGACTTGATCTTTCTATAAGCATCCGGTGTCAGACACCTGACATGTTTGGCCCACTGCATGCAACACCAGGTGGTAATCCACAACCCTCTGTGTTGTTTTTAGTATGTCTGAATGGAAGAAACTTTCTGATGTTGTAAGAAACATATGCAGCAGATATTGGAGAGGGTGAAATTTTTATGACTATTTTCATATAAAGTTTAGAGCCCCCCCAATATGCTGAAAATGAATTTAGAAGACTAAGATTGTCATGCATTTAAGGCGGCTTCATATTAAGGCATAAAATTAATCTGAACCTTCCAAAAAAATATTTGGAGGCCAGCATGTTGCCCTAACTCAGATTCCATGAGTGTTCTGTGACAACCCAAAATTGACAAAAGCCTCACTGAAAAAGCCTAATCTTCTCCTAAGTTCACCAGCCTTCCTACTCCTCCCTCTGAGGCTCCCCCTGCACAGCTTAGTTCACCTGCTTGCTGGCAAGGATCATCCTGGACAGTCCAGAAAGGATAAATTATTGCAGATTGGGCACCTGTCAAATTAACAAACTACTCTGATACTTGGTGTCCCACCGTGTTTCTCCTCCCTTCCTTAATGACTCATTGAGATGTTAAATACAGTAATCAGAGAGAAAGGAGAGACAATTTCAAAAATCCCCTGAGAACCACGTGCTCTTTATGAGCTGCTTTCATTTACAGAGCATTGCCTATGTGCCCAACACAAACGAATTTTGTACATATTCACTATTTAGTTGTCACACAACCTGGAAAAGTAGACATTATTATTTTTATTTTACAGATGAGAAAACTGATGCTTAGAGAGGTTGTTACTTGACTGAGTTCACCAGAAAACTTAGTGATACATCTAGTCTCTGAATCTAAGCTCCTATCTTTAAACCCATCATTTTAATATGAAGTATACCCTCCAAGGAGGGAAATATTGGACTTTATTTCAAAGTCATGTTATGAGGCCAGGAAAAATATAAAATGTAATAAAAACAGATCAGAAAAGTGGAAACAAGGGACATCACAAAGGAGAGCATACCCACCCTCTTTTTTCTCTTAACCTTTAATAAATTATTCTGGGTTGGTACAAATGACTTTTTTATTCCAGGGAGAAAAAGCAAGGCATTGGCTTTAAAAAAGACTATTAGATTAATGGATGAAATATAGTGCAGTCCTAATAGTTCTCTTCATTTCATTATTTACAAACACAGAGAGGCTCTGCATCGCCAGCTTCACGACACAGGTTCTACTGCCAGGAACTGTGGTCTCTTGGGTCAGCCCAGTAATGGTTTTGGGTGCCTCAAACCAATCCATCTCAGGCACTGGGATGACATTTATAGGAAAATTAAATGAACCTTCGGCCCAGTTGAAAAAAAGTAGAAAATGTTGCGTAAATATACAGCTACACGGCAAGCTAGAAACAAGTTAAGAAGATGCACAGATACCATTCTGGGTGGGGCAGCTGAAGAAGAAATTAAAGAATTTCCTGGCACCATTGGTTAAAATACTTAGAAGTAGAGGTTGCCAGAATTTTTGTTTGGAGAACAAATGATGATTCTGAGTTCAGAGAAAAATAGAACTTTAAGGCTAGATTGCATGATTTTTGTTGATCAAGTTGGTGAAAGCTGGAAATGGGAAGAAAAGAGCAAGACAGGTGAAGGGCAGAGGGGGTCACAGCTGTCCTCAGCAAAAGGGTGAAATTAATTGCAACTGAAGCCTGTCTCCAAGACATTAGGTATTTGAACAAGTGAAATGTTTTGCATACCTCAATCTGTAGATAGGCTAAAAGTAAATAAACAGGGAGTGATGCAGTCTTTTGGAAGTGAACCAGCTCCTGTTTTAATCAGCTAAGTATCTCCTTGGACAAGACTGGGGAAGAGAGGGAGCTAGCTTTCTTTTCTGTGTCTAACCAGTTTCAAAGTATGCTCAAGAATGCTTCTTCCCCAGGGGCGCCTGGGTGGCTCAGTCGTTAAGCATCTACCTTCCGCTCAGGTCATGATCCCAGGGTCCTGGGATCGAGCCCCGCATCGAGCCCCGCATCGAGCCCCGCATCGGGCTCCCCGCTCTGCGGGAAGCCTGCTTCTCCCTCTCCCACTCCCCCTGCTTGTGTTCCCTCTCTCGCTGTGTCTCTGTCAAATAAATAAATAAAATCTTAAAAAAAAAAAAAGAATGCTTCTTCCCTTATTTTATTCTTTTCTTTCTTCCAGATCTTTTGTTTTTACTTTAAAAAATATATTCATGCATTAGTGACAAATTTATAGCACTGAATCAGCCTTTTCACATCTAACACATTTAAATGGAGAGGAGCCCTGAATACTATGCATTTGAAAGAGCAACTCTGTTTCATATGGAGAAAAAAATCAAGTCCATCTCGCCTTCCCATCTTCTTTCCTTCATATATACTTTCTATTAACTTTGACAGTCCTAATCCTGTGAAGTATATACCATTATTATCTTTCATTTCATGGGTCAGAAAACCAAGGCACAAAGAGGTTAAATAATTTTTCTAAAACTCACTCCAGTAAGGAGTGGAACTGGGATCTGAACTGAGGGACCCTTTCCACCACTACTTTCTACTGCCTCCTAGGTAGTAGAGTGTGAGATGCAAAATGGAAACCAAAACAAATGTGAAAAATGAACTTCGAAGTTTCCACCCCTCATTCTCCCTCCCCGTCTTCCTCCCCTCCCTCCTTTCCTCCCTTTTTCTCTTCCTTTCTCCTTCCTTCCCCCCTCCTTTACACTAGACATTGGGAGCCCAAAGTCAAAGTTTCTACAATAAAGAAGCTTATATTCAGTCAGGAGAGAAAGAGGTAAAGCAAAATGATGATCTATTGTGTTAAGTGCTACAATTAGAGGAATGTGCAAAGTATATGGAAGCACAGAGGAAAAAATGATCATTTCCACCTGCAGGAAAGCCAGCATGTAAAAGCTTGAGAATGAATTAGTTACATGAATAAAGAGAAAAGGACATTGCAATCAGACACAAAATTAGGGAAGACTGATGAAGAAACTTCAAAGTTCATTTTTCACATTTGTTTTGGTTTCCATTTTGCATCTCACACTCTACTACCTAGGAGGCAGTAGAAAGTAGTGGTGGAGAGGGTCCCTCGGTTCAGATCCCAGTTCCACTCCTTACTGGAGTGAGTTTTAGAAAAATTATTTAACCTCTTTGTGCCTTGGTTTTCTGACCCATGAAATGAAAGATAATAGTGGTATATACCTCACAGGATTAGGACTGTCAAAGTTAATAGAAGGTATATATGAAGCACTTAGGAGTGGTATCTGGCACATGGTAAGCTATTGTTCTTGTAAGAGTTTAATCAATAAAATCATTAGTGAAGTATAGCCAATGCAGCCTTGATTAAATCTGATTATTATTTTTACTGTCTGGCTACTTGCTGGAATGAGATCTTATGCACTGCTATTAATCAGTCCTAATGTACCTGCCAAAGTCATCAAGTTATTAAAATTAAGAAAGGATAGAATGCTAAAGAATTTGTGCCATCTTTTAAAAACTAATGAATATGAATGTCATAGAGTTATAATTATTGCCAAGGCTATTTGGCCTCGAGATATTATATCTCTTAACCCTGACGTAATATATACCAAGTGTGAGGAATTCCCATACCCTCACCAAACATGGAATTTGCAATCCACCAACCCTGATGTCTTGGTCTCGGGTTCACAGAAGGTGGATCAAATATAAAGTGATTTTCCTGTGATCATGCCTTTGAGTATTGGTAGTCTCTCCAAAATCAAGGAACATCCTGTCCCAGGCTTTTATTTTATTTGGCTAAATTCAACCAATTCCTTATCACTTTATTTTTCTAGCCGTTTACTTAGGTTGTCTTTACTTGTATAGAAAGTTTACTTTTGCACTCATACTTTTTGCTTTGTCATCTATATGAAACCAGAAAATACTAATATTCCCAAAGCACTTTTACATACATAATGTCCTTTGTTTTTTACCACAAACCTATGAGATGGCAAATTTTATGACTTCCATCTATCAGATGTTGAGAATCACATGGCTTATGTGATTTTACTTTTTGGGTCCTTTTGTGGCAGAGATAGTGGAGCCAAATTTAACCGCTGACAAAATTGTTTTTCATGACTAATTAAGCTATTATTAGTAGAGACTCAGTATAGTGAAGTGGTTAAGATATCTAAATAATTTGAGCAGTGTCTAGTGCATTTAGTGTCTAGTTACATTCAATAAATGTTAGCTGGTAATATGTAGCATTTTAAAAATTAGAAGTAGCTTATAATTAAATAAAAATATAAAATGAGATTAAAGTAAAACATATTAAAAATATAGAGTACAATATACCAGGTATTGGGAATAAAGGTTTTACATAGCTTTTCCTATTGAATTTGGACAAAACCCATAAGGTATGTATTATTGTAATTCCAACTTCACAAATAAAGAAACTGATAGTTAGAACAGATATGTAAATTGTCAAAGGTCACTGCTGTCAAGTGGAGGAGCTCCAATTTGAGATCAGGCAGTGTGATTACATACATTCTTAGCCACTACCTTATATTGCTTTTCCAATTGAAAAAAGGTACATTGGCCAGAGTATTAATAATTACTTTTCAGTTTTATTGAGAAATAATTGACATACATCACTGTATAAGTTTAAGGCATACAGCATGATGGTTTGATTTACATATATTGTGAAGTGATTACCACACTAAGTTTAGTTAATATCTATCATCTCATATAGATAAAAGAAAGGAAAAAAGATTTTCCTACTCATAAGAACTCTTAGGATCTATTCTGTTAACTTGTCTATAGCTCACACAGCAGTGTTAGCTATAGTCATCATGTTGTACAGTACATCCTAAGGACTTATTTATCTTATAACTGGAAGTTTATACCTTTTGACCACTTTCCTCTGGTTTCCCTTCTCCCCACACCTTACCTGTGGTAACCACAAGGCTGATCTCTTTTTCTGAGTTTTGTTTTTAGAATCCACATATAAATGAGATCATACAGTTTTTGTCTTTCTCTGTCTGACACATTTCACTTAGCATAATGCCTTCAAAATCTGTGTTGTCACAAATGGTAGAAATTTCCATATTTTTAATGACTGAATAATATTCCATAGTATATATATATACCACAGCTTCTTTATCTATTCATCCACCTAGGCTGTTTCCATGTCTTGACTGTTGTAAACAATGCTGCTATAAACATAAGGGTGCATATATCTTTTCAAATTAGTGTTTCCATTTTCTTTGGGTAAATACCCAGTAGTGGAGTTACTGGATCATATGATAGTTCTATTTTTAATTTTTTGAGGAGTCTCCATACTGTTGTCCACAGTGGTTGCACCAATTTACATGCCCACCAACAGTGCACAAGGATTCCTTTTTCTTCATATCCTCACCAACACTGTTATTTCTTGTTTTTTGTTTTGTTTTGTTTAGTTTAGCCATTTTGACAGGTGTGAGGTTATATCTCATTGTGGTTTTGATTTGCATTTCCCTGATGATAAGTAATGTTGAGCATCTTTTCATGTGTCTGTTGGTCATCTGTATGTCTTCTTTGAAAAAATATCTATTCAGATCCTCTGCCTATTTGTTAATTGAATTTGTTTATTTATTTTTGGGTGCTGTTGTTATTGAGTTGTATAAGTTCTTTAAATATTTTGGATGTTAATGTCTTATTGCATATATCATCTGCAAATATTTTCTTCCATTCAATAGGTTGAATTTTCCTTTTGGTGATGTTTACCTTTGCTGTGCAAAAACTTTGTTTTGATGCAGGCCAATAGTTTATTTTTCTTTTGTTTCCCTTGTCTGAGGAGATATATCTGTAAATATTTTGCTAAGGTGATATCCAAGAGATTACTTCTTATGTTTTCTTTTAAGAGTTTTATGGTTTCAGGTCTCACATTTAGGTCTTTAATCCATTTGAGTCTATTTCTGTGTGTGGTATAAGAAAGTAATCTAGTTGCATATTTTTGCATGTAGCTGTTCCATTTTCCCAACACTATTTATTGAAGAGACTTTCTTCCCTATTGTATATTCTTGCCTTCATTTTCAGAGATTAATTGACCATATAGGTGTGGGTTTATTTATGGGCTCTCTATACTGTTCTGTTGATCTATGTGTCTATTTTTGTGCCAGTATCATGCTGTTTTGATTACTATAATTTTGTAGTATATCTTAAAATTTGGGATGTGATACCTCCAACATTTTTCTTCTTTCTCAACATTACTTTGGTTATTCTAGTCTTTTATGTTGCCACACAAATTTTAGTATTATTTATTCTAGTTTTTTTAAAAATGCTATTGGTATTTTGATAGGGATTGCACTAAATCTGTAGATTGCTTTGGGTGATATGGACATTTTAATGATATTAATTCTCCTAATCCATGAGCATGGTATATATTTCCATTTGTTTGTGTTGTCTTCAGTTTCTTCCATGAATGTCATAGTTTTCAGACTGGAAGACTTTCACCTCATTGGTGAAATTTATTCCTAGGTATTATATTATTTTTGGTGTAATTGTAAATGGGATTGTTCCCTAATTTCTTTATGCTACTTTGTTTCTGCTATTACAGATTTGTGTATATTAATTTCTGTATATTAATTAATTAATTATCCTGAAACTGTACTGAATTAATTCATGGGTTTTTTTTTTTGATGAAATCTTTAGGGTTTTCTATATATAGTATCATATTGTCTACATATAGTGATAGTTTCACTTCTTTACCAATTTGGATGCCTTCTATTTCTTTTTCTAGTCTGATTACTGTGGCTGTAACTTCCAGTACCATGTTGTTTAAAGGTGGTGAGAGTGGACATCATTGTCTTATTCATAATGTTAGAGGTAAAGCTCTCAGGTTTTCACCATAGAGTATTATCTTAGCTGTGGGTTTTTGTATAGGAATTTTATTATATTAAGACATGTTTTCTCTAAACTCACTTTATTGAGAGTTTTTATCATGAATAGATGTTGTATTTTGTCAAATCTTTTTCCACTTCTATTAGGATGATTATATGGTTTTTATCATTCCTCTTGTTAACATGGTGTATCACAATGAATGATTTGCCCATATCGAATTACCCTTGTATACCTAGAATAAATCCCACTTGATTGTCGTGAATGATCCTTTTACTGTATTGTTGAATTTGGCTTGCTAATATTTTGTTGAGGAGTTTTGCATCTCTGTTCATCAGAGATATTGACTTGTAGTTTCCTTCCCTCCCCTTCCCTTCCCTTCTCTTTCTTTCCCTTCCCTTCCCTTTGTTCCTTTTCTTTCTTCCTTTCTCTCTCTCCCTTCCTTCCTTCTTTCCTTCCTTCCTTCCTTCCTTGCTTCCTTCCTTCCGTCCATCTTTGTCTGATTTGGTATCAAGGTAATGCTGACCTCATAGCATGAATTCAGAAATTTCTCTTCCTTTTCTTTTTTTTGGAACAGTTTGAAAAGAACAGGCATTAAATCTACTTTAAATATTTGATATAATTCATCTGTGAAACAATTTCATTACTAGTAATTGGTTTGTAAAAATTTTCTACTTTTTCTTGATTCAGTTTTAGATGTATGTATGTTTTTAGGAATTTATTTCTTTTAGGTTGTCCAATTTGTTTGCATATAAATTTTTCATAATAGTCTCTTACAATTCTTTGTATTTCTGTGGTGTCAGTTGTTATTTCTCCTCCTCATTTCTGATTTTATTTATTTGAGTCCTCTCTTTTTTTCTGGATGAGTCTGGCTAAAGATTTATCAATTTTGTTTATCTTTCAAAGAACTAGTTGTTGATTTCATTGATCTTTTCTAGTAGTAGAAGTAATACTCTCTATTTCAGTTATTTCTGCCCTAATCTTTATTATTTCATTTCCTTCTACTAGCTTGGGATTTGTTTTGCTCTTCCTGGTACCTTTGGCATAAGGTTAGGTTGTTTGCTTAGGATTTTTCTTATTTCTTGAGCTAGGCCTGTAGGGCTATAAAATTCCCTCTTAGAACTGCTATTGCTGCATCCTGAAGATTTGGGGCCATTGTATTTGCATTTTCATTTGTCTCCGTGTATTTCCCCTTTGATTTGTTGTTGATACATTGGTTGTTTAGTAGCATGTTGTTTAGTTTTCATGTGTTTGTGGTTTTTTCCAGTTTTCCCTTGTAATTGATTTCTAGTTTCATAGCATTGAGGTCAGAAAAGATGCTTGATATAATTTCAGTCTTCTTAGATTTTTGAGGCTTGTTTTGTGGCCTAATATGTGCTCTATCCTGAAGAAAGTTCCATGTGCACTTGTACAAAATGTGTATTCTGCTGTTTATGGATGAAATGTTTTGTATATATCTGTTAGGTCCATATGATCTAATATGTCATTCAAAACCACTGTTTCCCTGTTGATTTTTTCTGTCTGGATGATCTATCCATTGATGTAAGTGTAGAGTGAAAGTTCCTTACTATTATTGTATTGCTGCCAATTTCTCCCTTTATGTCTATTAATATTTCCTTTATATATTAGGTGCTCCTATGTTGGGTGCATAGATATTTACGTTACTACATCTTCTTTGGATTGCTCTCTTTATCATTATGTAATGCCCTTCTTTGTCTCTTGCTACAGTTTGTTTTAAAGTCTGCTTTGACTGATAAAAGTATTGTTACCTTGGCTTTATTTATTTATTTTTTCACTTTCATTTGCAATGAATATCTTTCTCCATTCCTTTACTTTCAGCCTGTATGTGTCTTTAGGTCTGAAGTGAGTCTCTTGTAAGCAGCATATAGTTGGGTCTTGTTTTTTTTTTTTTTTTATTCTTATGTTAATCCCCTACATTACATCATTAGTTTTAGATGTAGTGTTCCATGATTCATTGTTTGTGCATAACACCCAGTGCTCCATGCAGAATGTGCCCTCCTCAATACCCACCACCAGGTTAACCCATCCTCCCATCCCCCTCCCCTCTAGAACCCTCAGTTTGTTTTTCAGAGTCCATCGTCTCTCATGGTTCATCTACCCCTCTGATTTCCCCCGCTTAATTCTTCCCCTCCTGCTACCTTCTTCTTCTTCTTCTTCTTTTTTTTTTCTTTACATATATTGCATTATTTGTTTCAGAGGTACAAATCTGAGATTCAACAGTCTTGCACAATTCACAGCGCTTACCAGAGCACATACCCTCCCCAGTGTCTATCACCCAGTCACCCCATCCCTCCCACCCCACCCCCCACTCCAGCAAGCCTCAGTTTGTTTCCTGCGATTAAGAATTCCTCATATCAGTGAGGTCATATGATACATGTCTTTCTCTGTTTGACTTATTTCGCTCAACATAATACCCTCCAGGTCCATCCACGTCGTTGCAAATGGCAAGATCTCATTCCTTTTGATGGCTGCATAATATTCCATTGTGTATATATACCACCTCTTCTTTATCCATTCATCTTTCGATGGACATCTTGGCTCTTTCCACAGTTTGGCTATTGTGGACATTGCTGCTATAAACATTGGGGTGCATGTACCCTTTCAGATCCCTACTTTTGATCTTTGGGGTAAATACCCAGTAGTGCAATTGCTGGATCATATGGTAGCTCTATTTTCAACTTTCTGAGGAACCTCCATACTGTTTTCCAGAGTGGCTGCACCAGCTTGCATTCCCACCAACAGTGTAGGAGGGTTCCCCTTTCTCTGCATCCCCGCCAACATCTGTCGTTTCCTGACTTGTTAATTTTAGCCATTCTGACTGGTGTGAGGTGGTATCTCATTGAGGTTTTGATTTGGATTTCCCTGATGCTGAGCGATATTGAGCACTTTTTCATGTGTCTGTTGGCCACTTGGATGTCTTCTTTGGAAAAATGTCTGTTCATGTCTTCTACCCATTTCTTGATTGGATTCTTTGTTCTTTGGGTGTTGAGTTTGATGAGTTCTTTATAGATTTTGGATACTAGCCCTTTATCTGATATGTCATTTGCAAATATCTTCTCCATTCTGTCGGTTGTCTTTTGGTTTTGTGGACTGTTTCCTTTGCTTTGCAAAAGCTTTTTATCTTGATGAAGTCCCAATAGTTCATTTTTGCTCCTGCTTCCCTTGCCTTTGGCAATGTTTCTAGGAAGAAGTTGCTGCGGCTGAGGTCGAAGAGGTTTCTGCCTGTGTTCTCCTTTAGGATTTGGATGGACTCCTGTCTCACATTGAGGTCTTTCAACCATTTGGAGTCTATTTTTGTGTGTGGTGTAAGGAAAGGGTCCAGTTTCATTCTTCTGCATGTGGCTATCCAATTTTCCCAACACCATTTGTTGAAGAGACTGTCTTTGTTCCATTGGACATTCTTTCCTACTTTGTCAAAGATGAGTTGACCATAGAGTTGAGGGTCCATTTCTGGGCTCTCTATTCTGTTCCATTGATCTATGTGTCTGTTTTTGTGCCAGTACCATGCTGCTTTGATGATGACAGCTTTGTAATAGAGCTGGAAGTCTGGAATTGTGAAGCCGCCGGCTTTGCTTTTCTTTTTCAACATTCCTCTGGCTATGCGGGGTCTTTTCTGGTTCCATACAAATTTTAGGATTATTTGCTCCATTTCTTTGAAAAAAGTGGATGGTATTTTGATGGGGATTGCATTGAATGTGTAGATTGCTCTAGGTAGCATTGACATCTTCACAATATTTGTTCTTCCAATCCATGAGCATGGAACGTTTTTCCATTTCTTTGTTTCTTCCTCAATTTCTTTCATGAGTGTTTTATAGTTTTCTGAGTACAGATCCTTTGTCTCTTTGGTTAGATTTATTCCTAGGTATCTTATGGTTTTGGGTGCAATTGTAAATGGGATCGATTCCTTCATTTCTCTTTCTTCTGTCTTGCTGTTGGTGTATAGGAATGCCACTGGTTTCTGTGCATTGATTTTATATCCTGTCACTTGACTGAATTCCTGTATGAGTTCTAGCAGTTTTGGGGTGGAGTCTTTTGGGTTTTCCACATAAAGTATCATATCATCTGCAAAGAGTGAGAGTTTGACTTCTTCTTTGCCAATTTGGATGCCTTTGATTTCTTTTTTGTTGTCTGATTGCTGTGGCTAGGACTTCCAATACTATGTTGAATAGCAGTGGTGATAGTGGACATCCCTGCTGCGTTCCTGACCTTAGGGGGAAAGCTCTCAGTTTTTCCCCATTGAGAATGATATTCGCTGTAGGTTTTTCATAGATGGCTTTTATGATATTGAGGTATGTACCCTCTATGCCTATACTCTGAAGAGTTTTGATCAAGAAAGGATGCTGTACTTTGTCAATACCTTTTCTGCATCTATTGAGAGGATCATATGATTCTTGTTCTTTCTTTTGTTAATGTATTTTATCACATTGATTGATTTGCGGATGTTGAACCAACCTTGCAGCCCAGGGATAAATCCCATTTGGTCTTGGTGAATAATCCTTTTAATGTACTGTTGGATCCTATTGGCTAGTATTTTGGTGAGAATTTTTGCATCCATGTTCATCAGGGATATTGGTCTGTAATTCTCCTTTTTGAGGGGGTCTTTGTCTGGTTTTGGGATCAAGGTAATGCTGGCCTCATAAAATGAGTTTGGAAGTTTTCCTTCCATTTCTATTTTTTGGAACAGTTTCAGAAGAATAGGTATTAATTCTTGTTTAAATGTTTGGTAAAATTCCCTGGGAAGCCATCTGGCCCTGGGCTTTTGTTTTCTGGGAGATTTTTGATGACTGCTTCAATTTCCTTAGTGGTTATAGGTCTGTTCAGGTTTTCTATTTCTTCCTGGTTCAGTTTTAGTAGTTGATACATCTCTAGGAATGCATCCATTTTTCCAGGTTATCTAATTTGCTGGCATAGAGTTGCTCATAATATGTTCTTAGAATTGTTTGTATTTCTTTGGTGTTGGTTGTGATCTCTCCTCTTTCATTCATGATTTTGTTGATTTGGGTCATTTCTCTTCTCTTTTTGATAAGTCTGGCCAGGGGTTTCTCAATCTTGTTAATTCTTTCAAAGAACCAGCTCCTAGTTTCGTTGATCTGTTCTACTGTTCTTTTCATTTCTATTTCATCGATTTCTGCTCTGATCTTTATTATTTTTCTTCTCCTGCTGGGTTTAGGCTTTATTTGCTGTTCTTTTTTCCAGCTCCTTTAGGTGTAGGGTGAGGTTGTGTATTTGAGACCTTTCTTGATTCTTGAGAAAGGCTTGTATTGCTATATACTTTCCTCTTAGGACTGCCTTTGCTGCATTCCAAAGATTTTGAATAGTTGTGTTTTCATTTTCATTGGTTTCCATGAATTTTTTAAATTCTTCTTTAATTTCCTGGTTGACCCATTCATTCTTCAGTAGGATGTTCTTTAGCCTCCATGTATTTGAGTTCTTTCCAACTTTCCACTTGTGATTGAGTTCTAGTTTCAAAGCATTGTGGTCTGAAAATAGGCAGGGAATGATTCCAATCTTTTGGTACTGGTTGAGACCTGATATGACCTAGGATGTGATCTATTCTGGAGAATGTTCCATGGGGACTAGAGAAGAATGTGTATTCCGTTGCTTTGGGATGGAATGTTCTGAATAGGTCTGTGAAGTCCATGTGGTCCAGTGTGTCATTTAAAATCTTTATTTCCTTGTTGATCTTTTGCTTAGACGATCTGTCCATTTCAGTGAGGGGGGTATTAAAGTCCCCCACTATTATTGTATTGTTGTCGATGTGTTTCTTTGCTTTTGTTATTAATTGGCTGATATAATTGGCTGCTCCCATGTTAGAGGTATAGATATTTACAATTGTTAGATCTTCTTGTTGGATAGACCCTTTAAGTAGGATATAATGTCCTTCCTCATCTCTTATTACAGTCTTTGGTTTAAAATCTAATTTGTCTGATGTAAGGATTGCCACCCCAGCTTTCTTTTGGTGTCCATTAGCATGGAAAGGGTTTTCCACCCCCTCACTTTCAATCTGGGGGTGTCTTTGGGTCTAAAATGAGTCTCTTGCAGACAGCATATTGATAGGTCTTGTTTTTTAATCCAGTCTGATAGCCTGTGTCTTTTGATTGGGACATTGAGCCCATTTACATTCAGGGTAACTATTGAAAGATAGGAATTTAGTGCCATTGTATTGCCTGTAAGGTGACTGTTACCGTATATTGTCTGTGTTCCTTTCTGGTCTATGTTGCTTTTAGGCTCTCTCTTTGCTTAGAGGACCCCTTTCAAGATCTCTTGTAGGGCTGGTTTTGTGTTCGCAAATTCTTTTAGTTTTTGTTTGTCCTGGAAGCTTTTTATCTCTCCTTCAATTTTCAATGACAGCCTAGCTGGATATAGTATTCTTGGCTGCATATTTTTCTTGTTTAGTGCTCTGAATATATCCTGCCAGTCCTTTCTGGACTGCCAGGTCTCTGTGGATAGGTCTGTTGACAATCTAATGTTTCTACCATTGTAGGTTACATATCTCTTCTCCAGATCTGCTTTCAGGATTTTCTCTTTGTCTATGAGACTCGTAAGTTTTACTATTAGTTGTCGGGGTGTTGACCTTTTTTTATTGATTTTGAGAGGGGTTCTCTGTGCTTCCTGGATTTTCATGCCTGTTTCCTTCCCCCAATTAGGGAAGTTCTCAGCTATAATTTGCTCCATTATACCTTCTGCCCCTCTCTCTCTTTCTTCTTCTTCTGGGATCTCAATTATTCTAATGTTATTTTGTCTTATGGTATCGCTTATCTCTCGAATTCTGCCCTCGTGATCCAGTAGTTGTTTATCTCTCTTTTTCTCAGCTTCTTTATTTTCCATCATTTCATCTTCTATATTACTGATTCTCTCTTCTGCCTCATTTATCGTAGTGGTTAGTGCCCCCATATTTGATTGCACCTCATTAACAGCCTTTTTGATTTCTACTTGGTTAGATTTTAGTTCTTTTACTTCTCCAGAAAGGGTTTCTTTAATAACTTCCATATTTTTTTCAAGCCCAGCTAGTATCTTTAAAGTGATGATTCTGAACTCTAGATCTGACATCGTACTAATGTCCATATTGAGTAGGTCCCTGGCAGTTGGTATTACCTCTTGTTCTTTTTGTTGCGGTGATTTTTTCCGTCTTGTCATTTTGTGCAGAGGAGAATAGATTAATGAGAGAACAAAATGCTAGCAGAGTAACAACGTCCCCAGAAAATATACTCTAAACAAATCAGAAAAGACCTGAAGCAGTGGGATAAGAAAGGGAAAGAGAGAAAAAAGAAAAAGAAAAAAAAAGAAAAAGAAAGATAAAGATAAAAACAAACAAAAACAAACAAAACAAAACAACAACAACAAAAAAAACCAGAGTGTGATCAAATATGATCAGGCTGGTATATAGATCAGTGCCACACACTAGACTTTGGTTGTATTTTGGTCTGTTAGAAGAAAGTGCCTCCCAAAATTTTAAAGAAAGAAAAACTTATATATGTACAAAAATAAGGGTTGATATGATGAAGGGATGGAATATGACTTTGAAGATGGAAATTATAAAAATTTTATAAAAGGAATTGATAAGAAGTTGTTTGAAAAAAGAAAGAAGAGGATTTAAAAAAAGGAAAAAGAAAAAAAAAAGGGAGAGAATGTGATCAGGCAGGGGAGTAGAAAAAAACATACTAGAGATTTAGTGTATATTTTAATCTGTTAGAAGAAACTATCTCAAAATTTTAAAAAGAGAACAACTTATATATATATGCCAAAAAATACAGGTAACTACTATGAAGGGATAGAATATGACTCTAAAAATGAAAAATAAAAATGTTTTTTAAAAAAAGGGATTTATAAGATGTTGGTTGAAAAGGGGAAAAAGAAAAATTCAAAAAAAAAAAAAAAGAAAAAAAGACAGTTAAAAAAAATTAACTTTGAAAGACTAAAGAATCATGGTAAAAAAGCCATGAATTCTATGTGCAGTATTCCCCTAGCGCTGGAGTTCTGCCGTTCTCATTGATCGGTAAACTTGGTCTTGGGTGGCTGTTCTCGCTGATCTTCTGGGGAGGGACCTGTTGCCGTGGTTTCCAAATGTCTTTGCCGGAGGCGGAATTGCCCCACCTTTGCCCCCTCCCGGCTAAGTAATCTACTTGGGTTTGCTCTCCGGGGTTTTTTTTCCCTGTGAGCTTTCTGTACAGCTTTGGAGGAGGAGAGTGAAAATGGTGGCCTCCCAATCTCCACCCCGGAGGAGCCAAGAACTCGGGCCCCCGCTCCTCAGTGAGCCCCCAGAGAAAAGCCATCAGTCACTCCCGTCTCCCCGGTCTCCGGCCACACTCCTTGCTCACCCGGCCTGTGACCGCACGTTTCTATCTCTGGCACCCGACCCTGGGTGGAGTCTCCAAACCCAGCAGATCCCTGCGGTGCACTCCCATGCGGCTCCTCCCGGGGGAGGAAGGGGAGTCTCCCCGGATCTGCCGCTTGTTTGGTCCCTGCTGGAGGACCATGGGCCCAACTGTGCCGCGGATCATGGTTTATGTCAACCCCGAGCTGAGAGCCCGCGCCTGGGCTCTGCCTCTGCAGCTGGCTTCCCCACTCCAATACCTGGGAGCTCTGCCACACTCAGGCACCTCTGGTCTTTCTGTGACCCCGAGGGTCCTGAGACCACACTGTCCCGGAGGGTTCCACCCCCCGCTTAGTCACCAGAGTGACGTCCCTCAGTGGAACAGACTTTTAAAAGTTCCGATTTTGTGCTCCATGGTTCTATCACTTGCCAGAAGCGGCCGACGAAGGCCCCTCCCCCGCCGTCTATCCTCCTGAATATCGCCTCGGATTCACTTCTCCGCAGGTTCTACCTTCCAGAAAGTGGTCGCTTTTCTGATGAGAGAGTTGTTGCTATTCTTTTGTTTGATCTCCTGTTGAGTTTGTAGGTGTTCAGAATGGTTTGATCTCTATCCAGCTGAATTCCTGAGAGGAGACGAAATCCAGGTCTCCTACTCCTCTGCCATCTTGTTCCGCCCCTGGGTCTTGTTTTTTATCCATTCAGTCATCCTATGTCTTTTGATTGGATAATTTAGTCCATTTACATTCAAAGTAATTATTAATAGGTATGTACATATTGCCATTTTGTGAAATTTTTTCTGGTTGTTTTTGTAGTTTTTCTCTGTTCCTTACTTCTTTTCTTGCTCTTTTCCCTTGTAGTTGACGGCTTTCTTTAGTGCTATGTTTGGATTCATTTCTCTTTATTTATTCCTTTGTCTTTTTTCTTTATTTTGTGTATCTTTTATAGGTTTTTAATTTGTGGTTACCATTGGGGTCATATATAATGTCCTGTGTGGAAAGGAGTCTATATTAGTTTGAAGGTCGCTTAAGTTTGAACACATTCCAAAAGCACTAAAGTTTTACTCACTCCTGCACATTTTATGTTTATGTCATATTTTAATTTTTTTCTTTTGTATATTCCTTGACTAATTTTTGTAGATAAAATTAATTTTATTACTTTTGTGTTTTAAATTCCATACTGACTTTATAAGTGATAGATCTACTATCTTTAGTATATGTTTGCTTTTACCTTGAAATTTTTTCCTTCCATAATTTTCTTACTTCTGTTTATGGTCTTTTTTTTTTTTTTTATTTTAAAGAATCCCTTTAACATTTCTTTTAAGGCTGGTTTAGTGGTGATGAACTCCCTTAACTTTTATATATCTAGGAAATTCTTTATTTCTCTCTCAATTTTGAATGGTAATCTTGCTGGGTGCAGTTTCTTGGGTTGTAGATTTTTTCCTTTCAGCACTTTGAATATATCATGCCACTGACTTTTGTCCTGCAATATTTCTGCTGAAAAATCAGCTGGTAGCCTCATGGGGTTTCCCTTGTATGTAACTCTTTACTTTTCTGTTGCTACTTTTAAAATTCTCTGTTTATCATTACTTTTTACCATTTTAATTATTATGTGTCTTGGTGTGGACCCTGTTGGGTTAGGCTTGTTAGGGACTCTCCATGTCTCTTGGATCTGGATGTCTATTTTCTTCACCAGATGGGGGAGGTTATCAAGTATTATTTCTTCATGCAAGTTTTCTGCTCCTTTCTTTCTCTCCTCTCCTTCTGGGATTCTTATAATATGAAAGCTGTTATGATGTCACAGTGTTCCCTTAATATATTCTCTCTCTTTTTTAAAATTATCATTCTTGTCCCTTTTTGCTGTTCAGTTTGGTTGTTTTCCATTACCTTGTCTTCTAGATTGCTGATCCATTCTTCTGCATCCTTTAATCTACTGTTTATTCCCTGTAGTGTTTTTCGATTTGTTTGTTTTGTTTGTTTGTTTGTTTGTTTGTTTTTGAGAGGTGGGATGGACAGAGGGAGAGAGAGAATCTTAAGCAGGCTCCATGCTCAATGCAGAACCTGATGCAGGGCTTGATCTCATGACCCTGAGATCATGAGCTGAGCTGAAATCAAGAGTTAGTCGTTTAACCAATGGAGTCACCCCAACACCCCTTCTAGTGTATTTTTCATTTCAGGTATTGTGTTCTTCAGCTCTGATTGGTCCTTTTCAAATATTTTTAAATATTTTCTATCTCTTTGTTGAAATACTCACTTAATTCATTCACTCTACTTTCAAGTCCAGTGAGTGCATTTATGATCATTACTTTGAACTCTTTATCAGTCATATTGCTTATTTCCAATTCATTTGGCTATTTTATTCTGATTTTGTCTTGTTCTTTCATTTGGGACATATTCCTCTGTTTCCTCATCTTGTCTAACTCTGTGTTTGTTTCTATGTATAGGTAGGTGAGCTATGTCTCCTGGTCTTGGAAGTAGTAGCCTTATGTAGATGAGGTCCTGTGGTGCCTTATAGCATAATCCCCCCTGGTCACCAGAGCCAGGTACTCCATGGGAGTCCCCTGTGTGGACTGCATGTATCTTCCTAATGTGGCTGAGCCACAGTTGCCTTCAGCTCAGCTGGCTGCAGTGACTGGCTTTACCTTCTGTGGGCACAGCAGGCAAGCTTTGCTGCCCATGCTGTTGAGAGGCCCAGCTGTAGCTGTTATGGGTTCATAGATAGGTGGGGCCAGCAGTCAGCCTAGTTGTCTGTAGTGTACATTGTTATGTGGGATTATCTCTTTTTTCCCCAGGGCAGGAGTCACTTTGGAGTGGCACTGGTCCTGGCTGATGCTGCATGTCATGTGTGGTAGGGCAGGAACCACTTTGGAGGAACACCTGCTGAGGTGGATGGGTTGGTGGGTGTCTGTAGGGGAACCCATGGGTGGAGCATGTAGTAGTGGCAAAGTGGATGAAGAGTGTTAGCACTGGCACCCACAAGCATCTGAATATCTAGGCTTGCAGAGGGGACAGAAATGGCTTCAACCAGCACTTTTATTCCCAAAGAAATCTCCTGCAGATGCCTCCAGCACATATTCTAAGATTGTCAATAAATCTCCTTCACATATATCTCAGGTGCTTTTCACACTGCTTCTTCAGTGTTACCTCTGGGCTGAGTTTTCCAGTATGCTGCCTCTTTAAGTGTTGGGATTCAGTTTCACATCACCCTCCTGCTCTCCCAGAGTTAAACATGTGGATTTTTAAAGCTCCCAGAATTAGGCCCTAGTGATTTTAAAAGCTCCTGGAGTCAAGCCCCTCTGGTTTTCAAAGCCAGATGTTATGGGGACTTGCTTCCCAGTGCAGATCTCCAGTGCTGGAGGTGCTCAGTGTCACATCTGTTCTTCTCGTTCCTTTGTGCTTTGATATCCCTCCTGTTTGTAGTTAGCTGTGCCAGGGATTTGGTTCCCAACTGTGTCTTCACCTCTCCTCCCCTTTTCAATGTGACCTTCTCTCTATGACCAGCTATGGAACATCTGTTCTGGCCAGTTTCAGGTCATTTTCCAAGGTAGTTATGTAGATGTAGTTGTTATCTCAACATGTTCATGGGATGACATGAGCACAGGATCCTCCTATTCCACTCTCTACACCATCTTCCTGCTTCTTCCCTATGATTATGTTTTTATGTGTCTACAAGTTTACCTATTCAAACATACCTGTATAAATCCTTTTTCTACTATCCTGAATTTTATTCAGTAGCTCATAATGAAGTAGGGAATTTTCCAGAATCCCCATTTTTTAACCTCATAAGTAATGATGGAGATAAGCAGAAAAGACAGGTTGTCTTTGGGGATGAGGTCTTATCCTAGGCCAAAGTAGACAGTAGGAAAGCACTAGGTTAGAAGGAATGAAGAACAGAGCATGTGTTCCTCCCAGGAATGCTTGTGACTTTCCTTGGTTCTTGGGCAACAACAGGCAACAGGGGCAAATGGGCAGTCTCTATCATCAGAAACACTTGGGCTTGAATCTTCATACTGCTTTTTGTTTGTTGTGGGTTTTGGGAAAATTACTTCTTTATGAACCACAATAAGATTATTTGGAAACTGGAACTAATATGGAACTGGAACTAACCACTTCTCAGGTTTGTAAGGAAATTAATTGAAATAATGTGTATAAATCACCAGGCACAGAGCAGGCATTATAGGCATTATACTTCCTAGCCCAGTGCCCACTTTCTTACATCAATTATACGCTTTATCTGAGCAAACATGATTTCAAAGATTATCTTAACTAATATACACCTCTAAAAATATATTTTTTAAGAAATTATTTTCTTTTTAATGATGGTGATATGCTGAACACATAAAGTTGATGTTCTTATTATGCCATTGTGAGTCTTTATTGGTAAATTATCAAGTTAGAATGATTTATCATTTTTAATTTTAGTTGAAACAATATTGTCATTGTATCTATGCTCCATCCCTTCTTTCTACCTTCCCTTTGCTATTCATTTGACATTTAGCTCAATTTTTAGAATATTAACAATGTAGCAAATGCTGAGACTTTCTTATATCTAATCTAAGTATCAGTGGTCTGATTGTGTTATTTAACTATGAAGGATTTTTGCTGACTTTTACCACTAAAGTAGAAATCATAAAAAATAGAGAACATCTGTGAAAGTCAAGGGCTGCATTTGCTCATACATCCAAAAAAAAAAAAAAAAAAAGCAAAGAAAACAAAACAAAACCAGATCATTGAATCACTTATAAATTAGAAGTGTTCAAAATACAAAATAAATAAAATATGTAGAACCTGATTTTTTATATCAATACTAAATGTTTAGGTGAAATAAAGAGCAAAACACTGTTTTGGATGCTGAAGAAATATTTTCAATTAATTTTTATGACTGCTGTGAATAACACATATATACAGTATATATGAATCATCCACTCTTTGGGGCCATAAAGCTATGCTTTCCAATTAGATCTGTAAAATTTGGCTTGCTTAGAATCTATTTTGGCTCCAAAGCAACTGATCTATAGGAGCTGGGAGTTTCCAGCGCTCTGTGCTCATTAGAACTACCAGCCTACTGCCCAGAACCAGGCCCTAGGGCATTTTCTCAATTTTTCCTGCTTTGATGGTTCTAGGTTGGATTGTTTGATGATTGTTGCAGGAAAATATAGGATACTTGGGTGGATCCAAACTCAGTATTTACTTGAGCACCTACTTGATGAGTGCTTTAGAGGAGATAACTCCTTGAATGCTCACAAAAGTCATTTAAGTTAGGTACTCCCAGAATCTCCATTTGATAGATAATGAAACTGGTGCAATTTTTGTAAGGCTACACGTGTGGATAGTGATGGAAATGAGATCTGACCTTAGGAAGTTTAGAGCAAACTCACATAAATAGCTGTTGCCTTCTACAGACACAGGGGTTGCTGCCTAACATCCCCCCCACCCCCCGCCTTATTACCAGCACACCTCAAAGGACAAAAAATATTCCTACACTACAGAAGATGTTTTCTAAGTTTATGCATGTGGAAAATAATCATGAGAAATGAGGGAGATATTCAGTAACTTGTAAATATAGGGCCCTTCTTGTATTCTCATTCATGTTTCTAAGCCTATGCTCTCAGCCAACATTTCCCCAACCCAGAAATTCTCCCCATTTCCCTGTCTGCTGAAGTTGCAGGGCCAGGTTCACATTCCATATTCCTTCTGACAAACTTGTTTATGGGATTCTACGTAGTTTCCTCCATTTGTGGACATCCTTGACAGTTGGAGTTTGTTTCATTTAGAGACAGATTTATAAGGTTAGAAGGGCATTGAATTTGGGGCTTGAAGAACTGTGTTTAAGGAAAAAAAAAAAAAGATTCAGCTCTAAGGCTTATTTGCTAGGTGACCTTCAGTAGACCAAACTCTGAGACACTTTTGTGTGTGTGTGTGTGTGTGTTAACAAGACAAAGATCTACCTATTTAAAAGGCTAACTTTATCTAGGATTAACTAAGATTATGAATTTAAAAATGATTTATAAATGATGACACACTCTACAATGTGTACTGTGGTGTAGTTCTCATCTCTTTTTCTTAGCTCCCAAACAAATGATAAACTTTTAAGGAGAGAATTTGCAATTTTAATACATTTATATTTTCTTCAACTTCAAGTTTAGTGTCTTGAGTATAATGGGTGCTCAATAAACATCACTGATTTATATGCAAGATGAGGGTGATTTTTTTTTTTCCAGGAACTATGTTTTAGTTCTTTATACACAGTTTATCTACATTGGCACATATTTTTTCTCAAGTTAAACTTTAAATATGTATTTCTATTCTTTTTTTTTTTTGCACTTCCTTTCTAAGAATATATATTTTCAAATGGCAGAGGTATGTGTGTGCGAATTTCCCCTTTTTGTAAAGTTGAAGATGTGACCAGAAGGAAAATGAAAGGATTAGGTATAGAGAAAAAATTCAAGATTCATTTCATGTTTTGGTGGGTGAGAAGCAGCAAAAGAAGAGAAAAATTAAAGCTGGGAATTGTATTGATAGAGGTGGATGAGATGGTATTGACTAGCTACCAAAATTCTTTGTTTTTTGAGCAAAGAGGTGCACTATAAGTGTTTCAGTACCTTTTATTTGGTTGAGTTGGTGATTTCATGGACCTCTGTGAGGAGTTTATTTAATCTTGCCTATAGAATGAAGCCAACATATGGCCAGCTTCTCCTCCACTGTCTGGGGCAGCTCCCTCTCCCTATTGTGGGGAAGTACCCGATCTTGCTTTTGCAAAGCAAGGGGGCCATTTGGATCATATTCCCAAATACTGGCTGTGCTTTGTGAGCTGTCTTAGAAGCTGTTGCTAAGGTGTTTCCCATCTTTTCAATTCCCTGCTGCCACCTGGGTTCCTGTGGGACATCCCAGAGCAACAGAAGAATGCGCTGATGGGCTAGCAGCTAGATTACAGCTCAGCCTCACCACCTGGTTCCATAACCTGTTCCATCTGTCAGTTGTTCCGGGTGACTGAAGAGTCCAGCAGTTCAAAGCACTACTTTAGGCTGCTTCTGAGCATTCTTTACTCTCCAAGGACCTGATATTCTGGCGAGAGAGAAGGGAATGGATCCAAGTGCTCCTTGCCCTAGCCATCTAGAGGGTGTATGGGATTGGCAGCCACAAGGCTCCATGCTGTTCTGCTTCTTAGGAATTTGAATAAGAATTGTGCTTATTTCTGTTCATTTACCATCTTTTTTCATGTTCCATCTGTGTGAAGTTTGGAATGATGTTTATAAATTTAAGATCCAGTCAGGCATGAAGTTGCACAGATAAGAAAGCTAAGTGTTTATCTAGTAAATCTAGCAAGAAGAAAACATTATTAGTATGGGAGGATGATTAGCATAGCAGATCCTGGAAAGTGCCTTTCTGGAGGACTGTGAAATAGGAATTGACACTTAGTCTGTCCATTGTCAAACCCATTTTAGACAGTAAAGTTTTAAAGATTAAGATTACCAATTCATGTTGTAGCTGGATAACTCAGAGGAGCAAATGAGGTTTTTATATTAATTTTCTATTGGTACAAAGTACCACAAACTGAGCTGCTTAAAACAACACAATTTATGATCTCACAGGCTCTGTGGCTTAGACATCCAGGCTCAGCTTAGCTGGGCCTCAGTTTAAGTTCTCACCAAGGTGCATCAAAGTGTTAGCTGCACTGTGTTTTCATCCAAAGGCTCAACTGGGGAAGCATCTGCTTTTGAGCTCACTTGTGTTGTTGTTGGAATTCATTTTCTTGTAGCTATTAGATTTAGGGCCTTGGTTTCTTGCTGGCTGGCATCCAGAGCCTGTCCCAGCTCCTGGAGCCACCAGCAGTTCCTTGCCACTTGATCTTCCCCATAGGCTCTCTCATAACAAAGCCAGAAAGGGAGAAAGAGTGAGTTCACTAAAAGGCAGAGTTTTATATAATGTAACATGGTCATGGGAGTGACATTCTATCACCTTTGTCATATTTTACTGATCAGATTAAGTCTTGCCCATAGTCAAAGGGAGAGGATCCCACAAAGGGGGAAATACCCAGGACATGGGGATCATGGAGTTTTCCTTAGAGTCTGCTCACAATCTCTATTGCAGAATCCATTTGCACATGGGCCAGTTAGTTCTGCTTTGTTTATGGACAGAAATTAGGCTTTCATTTCAAGGCAACCCTGGTATAAATGTACAATTAGATGTGGCCATGAAACCAAGGTCTGGCTTATGGAATGTGAGCAGAATTGATGTTTATCTCTTAGATGCCTGGCCTCTAAATATCTCTTTTATAAAGTCTTTCTACACTATTCCTGAATAGAGAGGACTGCAAGAAACTATTGGAGAGCAGAGACACAGAAGATATAGAGAGGTCCATGAAAGACTGTACAGAACAGAGCAGTGCCTTGTTTACCTGCATTAGACAGTGACTTGATCAAATAATGAACTATTATTGTTAAATAAGTGATTTAAAAAAATAACTCAATTTTTCATGCCTTACACAGTTGTGTTTTATATGTTCTGATTCAAAGATCTCTGGGAAGACCCTCATCTCAAAAAGGTTTTAATAGAAATGCCTAAAATTTCATTGTTATGCATTCATTTCTCAAGTATGATCCATTACCTTTCCCGTACATCTTTCAAACAAAAATACTCCATAAAGAAGAAATACATATATCTTTAAATATCAGTGTGTCTGACAAGCAAAATGGGATAATAACACCTGAAAGAAAGGAAAGATAAAAGAGAAACAGAAGAGGGGCAGATATGAATTTATTTTACAAATGCTTGTTGAGTGTCTACTTGTGACAGGCACTGTGCTAGGCTACCTAGCTTGGAATGTAAAGAATCCTGCTGCCTCAGGGTGTCAGCCTTTTAATATGTCAGAAATGAACTTGCATCTTACATGATGTGTACATGTAGATGGTCATGTTTCTTTATTCCCCCACAAAGCTATTGTTAAATCAATGTGTCTTTTCATTCACACTATCTTAGAATCAAGGTAATATGCGATGGACTGAAGCTTTTCATATGGTATTTCAGTTACTGACACTGTGTTAAGGTATTATTAACCCCTTTTAACTTTTACCCTTCAACACTCAGTTTAATTATCTGGAAAATTTATCTCATCGCCCACATTATATCTTGTTCCCTTATTAATGACTCTTACAGTGGTATGTGACTCATCTCCCTAGGACCTCAAAAAGTTGTAATTGATTATTCAATTTACTTTTTTCTTCCTCATTATACTGCAAGATCCATAAGGACAAGGACAGTGGCTGTTTTTTCTCCCTTTTATAATTCATTACACGCAGGGTACCATTGTCTTATAGTCCATATTTGTTGAATGGATGAATAAATGTGTATTTGAATTATCAATTTTCTAGTAGTGTGGGAAAAGTACGGTTGTCCTTCCATGGCCCCTGAATCAGTTTCCCTAGCTACCATTTGATTGTACTTCTTTGTCTTGTAGACCACTGTCTACTAATTCAAATCATGGTGTGAACCCCCAGATATCATGAAGCTCCATGGAGAAACTCATGAAAGGAGATCACCCTTCCATTCAGCAACCCATTCCTTTAATCACTGTTATATCTCCTGTAGACAAGTCAGGTTTTAAAAAAGGTTTGGAGAGTCAGAAGGCATTTTCATGTCAGCAACAACACAAACAAATTAGAATTGACTAACAACTCCAGTCTTAAAGTCTCTCTATCACCATTTTTAATCTAATGTTCATCTTTCCCCATAAGTGCTAACCTCTTGAAAAGTCACCCTGCCTCTTCCCTACATACTCTCACCCTGTCTTGTTCCTCTGGCATATCAATGTACCTATTTCTTTATTGCTTCATTTCATTCTATTTCCAGATCTTAAAGCTTCTGGGCTTTGCCTTCTGCTTCCAGGGAGATAATTTTTTAAGAAAACTCTGTTGCCTATCAAGGGGACTCTAGTGTTGATAATATTTTGATTTTCTTCTCACACACAGGCTTTCTCTCTTTCTACTCCAACAGAACACTCATGAATTGTGCCTCCAATACCTGAGTGTGCTCCTCACGTGGTCCATCACCGTTTGTGCCAGAATCACTTGAGAGCATTATGGATACAAATTCCTGGGCTCCACTGCATTACTACTGACTTCACATCTGGAAATGATCCTAGACTCTTCATTTTGAGTAAGCCCTCTGGTGATGATTACACACTGTGAAGTTGGATTTGTTTGATAGGATTCACCAGTGAATGGAAAGGTTGTTAATTGTTGATTCAATTTTTTTAACATGTCCTGTATATTTTTCTTGGAAGCCAGACTGGGTAATAGTTACAGAGATAAACAGTCCTTTAGTCTGCTGTTTTACATCAGTCTGCATAGGACTTGGCTCTCTTTCAAGTCTGCTGTAGCTACAGGTGCCTGAGGCTTCAGGTTCCTCTAATGTCTTTCTTCTTTTTTTCTCCTATTATCTCAGTGTGTCCTGAAAGACTTTTCTTTATTTTTTTATTTTTTTATTCTTATGTTAATCCCCATACATTACATCATTAGTTTTAGATGAAGTGTTCCATGATTCATTGTGCACAACACCCAGTGCTCCATGCAGAATGTGCCCTCCTCAATACCCACCACCAGGCTAACCCATCCTCCCACCCACCTCCCCTCTAGAACCCTGTTTGTTTTTCAGAGTCCATCGTCTCTCATGGTTCGTCTACCCCTCCGATTTCCCCCGCTTCATTCTTCCCCTCCCGCTACCTTCTTCTTTTTTTTTTTCTTAACATATATCGCATTATTTGCTTCAGAGGTACAGATCTGAGATTCAACAGTCTTGCACAATTCACAGCGCTTACCAGACCACATACCCTCCCCAGTGTCTATCACCCAGTCACCCCATCCCTCCCACCCCACCCACCACTCCAACAACACTCAGTTTGTTTCCTGCGATTAAGAATTCCTCATATCAGTGAGATCATATGATACATGTCTTTCTCTTTTTGACTTATTTCACTCAACATAATACCCTCCAGTTCCATCAAATTTGTCGTTGCAAATGGCAAGATCTCATTCCTTTTGATGGCTGCATAATATTCCATTGTATATATATACCACCTCTTCTTTATCCATTCATCTTTCGATGGACATCTTGGCTCTTTCCACAGTTTGGCTATTGTGGACATTGCTGCTATAAACATCGGGGTGCACGTACCCCTTCGGATCCCTACTTTTGTATCTTTGGGTAAATACCCAGTAGTGCAATTTCTGGATCATATGGTAGCTCTATTTTCAACTTTTTGAGGAACCTCCATACAGTTTTCCAGAGTGGCTGCACCAGCTTGCATTCCCACCAACAGTGTAGGAGGGTTCCCCTTTCTCCGCATCCCCGCCAACACCTGTCGTTTCCTGACTTGTTAATTTTAGCCATTCTGACTGGTGTGAGGTGGTATCTCATTGAGGTTTTGATTTGGATTTCCCTGATGCTGAGCGATATTGAGCACTTTTTCATGTGTCTGTTGGCCATTTGGATGTCTTCTTTGGAAAAATGTCTGTTCATTTCTTCTGCCCATTTCTTGATTGGATTCTTTGTTCTTTGGGTGTTGAGTTTGAGGAGTTCTTTATAGATTTTGGATACTAGCCCTTTATCTGATATGTCATTTGCAAATATCTTCTCCCATTCTGTCGGTTGTCTTTTGGTTTTGTGGACTGTTTCCTTTGCTTTGCAAAAGCTTTTTATCTTGATGAAGTCCCAATAGTTCATTTTTGCCCTTGCTTCCCTTGCCTTTGGCGATGTTTCTAGGAAGAAGTTGCTTCGGCTGAGGTCGAAGAGGTTGCTGCCTGTGTTCTCCTTTAGGATTTGGATGGACTCCTGTCTCACATTGAGGTCTTTCAACCATTTGGAGTCTATTTTTGTGTGTGGTGTAAGGAAAGGGTCCAGTTTCATTCTTCTGCATGTGGCTATCCAATTTTCCCAACACCATTTGTTGAAGAGACTGTCTTTGTTCCATTGGACATTCTTTCCTGCTTTGTCGAAGATGAATTGACCATAGAGTTGAGGGTCCATTTCTGGGCTCTCTATTCTGTTCCATTGATCTATGTGTCTGTTTTTGTGCCAGTACCATGCTGTCTTGATGATGACAGCTTTGTAATAGAGCTGGAAGTCTGGAATTGTGATGCCGCCGGCTTTGCTTTTCTTTTTCAACATTCCTCTGGCTATGCAGGGTCTTTTCTGGTTCCATACAAATTTTAGGATTATTTGTTCCATTTCTTTGAAAAAAGTGGATGGTATTTTGATGGGGATTGCATTGAATGTGAAGATTGCTCTAGGTAGCATTGACATCTTCACAATATTTGTTCTTCCAATCCATGAGCATGGAACGTTTTTCCATTTCTTTGTGTCTTCCTCAATTTCTTTCATGAGTATTTTATAGTTTTCTGAGTACAGATCCTTTGTCTCTTTGGTTAGATTTATTCCTAGGTATCTTATGGTTTTGGGTGCAATTGTAAATGGGATTGACTCCTTAATTTCTCTTTCTTCTGTCTTGTTGTTGGTGTATAGAAATGCCACTGACTTCTGTGCATTGATTTTATATCCTGTCACTTTACTGAATTCCTGTATGAGTTCTAGCAGTTTTGGGGTGGAGTCTTTGGGGTTTTCCACATAAAGTATCATATCATCTGCAAAGAGTGAGAGTTTGACTTCTTCTTTGCCAATTTGGATGCCTTTGATTTCTTTTTTGTTGTCTGATTGCTGTGGCTAGGACTTCCAATACTATGTTGAATAGCAGTGGTGATAGTGGACATCCCTGCCGCGTTCCTGACCTTAGGGGGAAAGCTCTCAGTTTTTCCCCATTGAGAATAATATTTGCTGTAGGTTTTTCATAGATGGCTTTTATCATATTGAGGTATGTACCCTCAATCCCTATACTCTGAAGAGTTTTGATCAAGAAAGGATGCTGTACTTTGTCAAAAGCTTTTTCTGCATCTATTGAGAGGATCATATGATTCTTGTTCTTTCTTTTGTTAATGTATTGTATCACATTGATTGATTTGCAGATGTTGAACCAACCTTGCAGCCCAGGGATAAATCCCACTTGGTCATGGTGAATAATCCTTTTAATGCACTGTTGGATCCTATTGGCTAGTATTTTGGTGAGAATTTTTGCATCCATGTTCATCAGGGATATTGGTCTGTAATTCTCCTTTTTGATGGGGTCTTTGTCTGGTTTTGGGATCAAGGTAATGCTGGCCTCATAAAATGAATTTGGAAGTTTTCCTTCCGTTTCTATTTTTTGGAACAGTTTCAGAAGAATAGGTATTAATTCTTCTTGAAATGTTTGGTAGAATTCCCCTGGGAAGCCATCTGGCCCTGGGCTTTTGTTTTCTGGGAGATTTTTGATGACTGCTTCAATTTCCTTAGTGGTTATAGGTCTGTTCATGTTTTCTATTTCTTCCTGGTTCAGTTTTGGTAGTTGATACATCTCTAGGAATGCATCCATCTCTTCCAGGTTATCTAATTTGCTGGCATAGAGTTGCTCATAGTATGTTCTTAGAATTGTTTGTATTTCTTTGGTGTTGGTTGTGATCTCTCCTCTTTCATTCATGATTTTGTTGATTTGGGTCATTTCTCTTCTCTTTTTGATAAGTCTGGCCAGGGGTTTCTCAATCTTGTTAATTCTTTCAAAGAACCAACTCCTTGTTTCGTTGATCTGTTCTACTGTTCTTTTGGTTTCTATTTCATTGATTTCTGCTCTGATCTTTATTATTTCTCTTCTCCTGCTGGGTTTAGGCTTTATTTGCTGTTCTTCCTCCAGCTCCTTTAGGTGTAGGGTTAGGTTGTGTACTTGAGACCTTTCTTGTTTCTTGAGAAAGGCTTGTATTGCTATATACTTTCCTCTTAGGACTGCCTTTGCTGCAACCCAAAGATTTTGAACAGTTGTGTTTTCATTTTCATTGGTTTCCATGTATTTTTTTAATCCTTCTTTAATTTCCTGGTTGACCCATTCATTCTTCAGTAGGATGCTCTTTAGCCTCCATGTATTTGAGTTCTTTCCAACTTTCGTCCTGTGATTGAGTTCTAGTTTCAAAGCAATGTGGTCTGAAAATAGGCAGGGAATGATCCCAATCTTTTGGTACCAGTTGAGACCTGATTTATGACCTAGGATGTGATCTATTCTGGAGAATGTTCCATGGGCACTAGAGAAGAATGTGTATTCCATTGCTTTGGGGTGGAATGTTCTGAATATGTCTGTGAAGTGCATTTGGTCCAGTGTGTCATTTAAAGTCTTTATTTCCTTGTTGATCTTTTGCTTAGACGATCTGTCCATTTCAGTGAGAGGGGTGTTAAAGTCCCCCACTATTACTGTATTGTTGTTGATGTGTTTCTTTGCTTTTGTTATTAATTGCCTTATATAATTGGCTGCTCCCATGTTAGGGGCATAGATATTTACAATTGTTAGATCTTCTTGTTGGATAGATCCTTTAATTTTGATATAGTGTCCTTCCTCATCTCTTATTACAATCTTTGGTTTAAAATCTAATTGGTCTGATATAAGGATTGCCATCCCAGCTTTCTTTTGGTGTCCATTAGCATGGGAAAGTGTTTTCCACCCCGTCACTTTCAATCTGGGGGTGTCTTTGGTTCTAAAATGAGTCTCTTGCAGACAGCATATCGATGGATCTTGTTTTTTTAATCCAGTCTGATAGCCTGTGTCTTTTGATTGGGGCATTTAGCCCATTTACATTCAGGGTAACTATTGAAAGATAGGAATTTAGTGCCATTGTATTGCCTGTAAGGTGACTGTTACTGTATATTGTCTGTGTTCCTTTCTGGTCTATGTTGCTTTTAGGGTCTCTCTTTGCTTAGAGGACCCCTTTCAAGATTTCCTGTAGGGTTGGTTTTGTGTTTGCAAATCCCTTTAGTTTTTGTTTGTCCTGGAAGCTTTTTATCTCTCCTTCAATTTTCAATGACAGCCTAGCTGGATAGAGTATTCTTGGCTGCACATTTTTCTCATTTAGTGCTCTGAATATATCCTGCCAGTCCTTTCTGGCCTGCCAGGTCTCTGTGGATAGGTCTGTTGCCAATCTAATGTTTCTACCCTTGTAGGTTACCTATCTCTTCTCCCTAGCTGCTTTCAGGATTTTCTCTTTGTGTATGAGACTCATAAGTTTTACTATTAGATGTCAGGGAGTTGACCTATTTTTATTGATTTTGAGAGGGGTTCTCTGTGCTTCCTGGATTTTCATGCCTGTTTCTTTCCCCAAATTAGGGAAGTTCTCTGCTATAATTTGCTCCATTATACCTTCTGCCCCTCTCTCTCTTTCTTCTTCTTCTGGGATCCCAATTATTCTAATGTTGTTTCGTCTTATGGTATCGCTTATCTCTCAAATTCTGCCCTTGTGATCCAGTAGTTTTTTATCTCTCTTTTTCTCAGCTTCTTTATTTTCCATCATTTCATCTTCTATATTACTGATTCTGTCTTCTGTCTCATTTATTCTAGCAGTTAGCGCCCCCATTTTTGATTGCACCTCATTAATAGCCTTTTTGATTTCTACTTGGTTGGATTTTAGTTCTTTTACTTCTCCAGAAAGGGTTTCTCTAATAACTTCCATATTTTTTTCAAGCCCAGCTAGTATCTTTAAAGTGATGATTCTGAACTCTAGTCTGACATTGTACTAATGTCCGTATTGAGTAGGTCCCTGGCATTTGGTATTACCTCTTGTTCTTTTTGTTGAGGTGATTTTTTCCGTCTTGTCATTTTGTGCAGAGGAGAATAGATTAATGAGAGAACAAAATGCTAGCAGAGTAACCACATCCCCAGAAAATATACTCTAAACAAATCAGAAAAGATCTGAAGCAGTGGGATAAGAAAGGGAAAGAGAGAAAAAAGAAAAAGAAAAAAAGAAAAAGATAAAGATAAAAACTAAAACAAACAAAACTAAACAACAACAACAACAAAAAACCAGAATGTGATCAAATATGATCAGGCTGGTATATAGATCAGTGCCACACACTAGATTTGGGGTGTATTTTGGTCTTTTAGAAGAAAGTTCCTCCCAAAAGTTTAAAGAAAGAAAAACTTATATATGTACAAAAATAAGGGTTGATATGATGAAGGGATGGAATATGAGTGTAAAAATGGAAATTATAAAAAATTTTATAAAAGGAATTGATAAGAAGTTGTTTGAAAAAAGAAAGAAGAGGATTTAAAAAAAGAAAAAAGAAAAAGAAAAAAAAAGGAGAGGATGTGATCAGGCAGGGAAATAGAAAACACCATATACTAGAGATTTAGGGTATATTTTAATCTGTTAGAAGAATCTATCTCAAAATTTTAAAGAGAGAACAACTTATATATATAAGCCAAAAATATGGGTAACTACTATGAAGGGATAGAATATGACCTAAAAATGAAAAATAAAAATGTTTTTTTTTTTTTAAAGGGATTGATAAGATGTTGGTTGAAAAAGGGAAAGAAAAATTCAAAAAGAAATAAAAAGACAAAAAGACAGTTAAAAAAAAATTAACTTTAAAAGACTAAAGAATCATGGTAAATAGCCGTGAATTCTATGTGCAGTATTCCCCCAGCGCTGGAGTTCTGCCGTTCTCATTGATCGGTAAACTTGGTCTTGGCTGGCTGTTCTCGCTGGTCTTCTGGGGAGGGGCCTGTTGCCATGGTTTCCAAATGTCTCTGCCGGAGGCGGAATTGCCCCGCCCTTGCCCCCTCCCGGCTAAGTGATCTGCTCGGGTTTGCTCTCCGGGCTTTTGTTCCCTGCGAGCTTTCCCTACAGCTTTGGAGGCGGAGAGTGAAAATGGCGGCCTCCCAATCTCCGCCCCGGAGGAGCCGAGAACTCAGGCCCCGCTCCTCAATGAGCCCCAGAGAAAAGCCGTCAGTCACTCCCGGCTCCCCGGTCTCCGGCCGCACTCCGTGCTCACCTGGCCTGTGACCGCGCGTTTCTATCTCTGGCACCCGACCCTGGGTGGAGTCTCCAAACCCAGCAGATCCCTGCGGTGCACTCCCGCGCGCCTCCTCCCGGGGGAGGAAGGTGAGTCTCCCCGGATCTGCCGCTTGTCGGGTCCCTGCTGGAAGAGCAGTGGCCTGACTGAGCCACGGATCACGGTTTATGGCCACCCCGAGCTGAGAGCCCGCGCCTGGGCTCCGCCTCTGCAGCCGGCTTCCCTGCTCCGTTACCTGGGAGCTCTGCCACACTCGGGCACCCCCGGTCTTTCTGTGACCCCGAGGGTCCTGAGACCACACTGTCCTGGAGGGTTCCACCCCCCGCTTAGCCACCAGAGTGACGTCCCTCAGCGGAGCCGACTTTTAAAAGTTCCGATTGTGTGCTCCGTGGTTCTATCACTTGCCAGAAGCGGCCGACGGAGGCCCCTCCCCCGCCGTCTATCCTCCTGAATATTGCCTCGGATTCACTTCTGTGCACGTTCTACCTTCCAGAAGGTGGTCACTTTTCTGATGAGAGAGTTGTTGCTCTTCTTTTCTTCGATCTCCTGTTGAGTTCGTAGGTGTTCAGAATGGTCTCATCCCTATCCAGCTGAATTCCTGAGAGGAGACGAAATCCAGGTCTCCTACTCCTCCGCCATCTTGCTCCGCCCCCCCCCCCAAAGACTTTTCTTTAAATAGAGTTTGTGACTTGTAGCTTTTCTAGCTGTTATCAACTGCTATTATGATGGGGTTCTGTAAATGTGGTGGTAAGATGTGGAGGGAGGGAAGCATTCCATAATCCTATGATTAAATCTCAGTTTTCTAGTGGGTCTGTATATTCCAGGTTCTGACCTTTACAAGTGTTTCTTAGCCTCTCCACCTTCTTCCAGCCTTATGTGAGACAAGAAGGCTAAAGGTGGCTAGAATGGGGTAAATGTCCTAGGTGGGATAAACTGCAGAGTAGGCCTTCTTTATGGAGAATTATCTTGGTATACTTCAGAATGATTACTTTTCCCTTTCCCTTTTCAGAAACAAGAAGGGATTTTTCTTGGCTCTTTACTGGGAGAATGTAGTAGGTAATCTATCTTTTTACAAGAGGTAAAACCAATGAAAAGTGTGGCCCGCAGGAGTTTCTAGCTCTCATGCTAGTCCACTTTCAGCCACCAGCAATTTGTCTAAATTATCATTTAGGTGTTCCTACCAGTTTATGGCTCCAGTGACTTAGGATAAGCCGATCTCTGCTATGAGTCTCCATTAGCCTGATATTACTGATTTTGCAGTAACAATTTGTTCTATGATCTAACGTCTCTGATGGGTCCAGCGATTTCAGTTTGTCCAACTTCTCTTATTGTAAAGATGGGAGTACTAACTTTTAAGCTCTTTGCATATGGGAAACTGCTCCTATGTTTTTATTATTTATTTGCTAATCAGATTCCATTTTATACTCTAAGTTCTTACTTTTACTTCTTGAAAAGAAAACATTTGGCTTGCAGTAAGTAAATATGCTAAATAATGTGCATAATAATAGAAATTTAAATTAAAATTTTAATTGTACAAATCCATTAATAGGGGAGTACTTAAATAAATTATGGATTACTCAAAGTAATGCCATGCAGCTGTGAAAATATGAGACAGATTTGTATGTTGATACAGAAAGATCACAAGGTGCATAGTTAAGTAAAAAAAAAAAAGTAGTAGAAGAAGAAGATTTGGTAGTATAATTTGCTCCTGATTGTGTATTATGAAGGGGAATGTATGCATATGTCATTGTAGTAGAATGAACTTTATCTGAAAGAATAAAAAAAATAGTAATGTGAGTTGTTTTTCAAAGAGAACTGAACAGGGTTTAAATTTGAATGAAGACCTGCTTTTCAAAGCGTACCCTTTTGTGTCATTTGATTTGAATACACTGCTTTTAAAAAGGCAGTTAATAAAAATTAACAGAAACCAACTTGCCTAAAATTCCTTTAACATTCTTATATGGTATGTTCATTTGTTTAAGAGACAAAATAAGGAAACCTTCTTTCTAGGAAGGAGAAAGAATTTATAAAGTGATCAGAGAGAACATGACCAGTGTTTGTAAATAAAGAGAGCAATACATAGGTAGTGAGACATTCAAACATAGATATTGAGAAATTTTAAAGCGTTATATTCCTGTTTTACTAGAAAACATAAAAGAGTAATGCTTGCCAGCAACAAAGCACTATTGATTATAGCATTTGTAGTTAAAAGCTAACTTGACTACGGTAGGTGTTAAATGACAAATATAATTAATTAGGAGGTCTTGTCTTCCAGTGAGGTGTTTGCTTATTAGCCTGTGGTACATTTTAGTTACCAGTTCTCATTGTCTAACTACAACAGTTTATCCCTTCCATTTTTCAAAATGCTTCTGGAACTTGATTCTTTACTGACATCAGAGGTAATATGTGATATTCTCATTTTCAAGATACATCTGCAATAACACTATCAAAACCTTAAGAGAAGCTTAGGAATATCCTAAATCATACATGAATAGTCAAAACCTGCAACTTTGCAGCCAACTGCATCCAAATCTTTCCATACATAATCCCTCCTAAATATAAAGTTCAATGAGAAGTATAATAAAACCACACATAACTCATGATTTCAGCCTTACACTAGTAGGAGAGAGAATACTATGAACTTCAGATAGCCTGTGAAAAAATAAACTCCAAATTGCAACAAAGATGCATTGGCCCTTTGAGCCTGTGAGGGAAAAGCAGGAAATGGGAAGCCTTAAGAAATTCCACCAGAAATTGGAGAGGAGAGAGGATTTAGATTAAACACAGACAAAATCACCCTGAGAGAGAAAAATTTTGATACAGAATGACAAGATGTATGTGGTACTAAAGATGTCCATGTCCTAATCACCAGGAACCTGAATACACTACTTTACTTGACAGGAAGGATTTTGCAGATATAATTAGTGAGGAATGTGGATAGGGATGTTATCCTGGATTATCTGAGTGGGTCCAATATAATCATGTGAGTCCTTAAAAGTGAAGAAACTTTTCTGGCTTCAATTTTATATATATAGAGAGAGAGTCAGAGGCAGAAAAAGGAAAAGAGAGATGTGATGTTGTTGACTTTGAAGATGGAGGAAGAGGGTCATGCATGATCTAAGGAATTCAGGAGACATTTAAGAAGCTGGAAAAAACATGGAACAGATTTTTTCCCTGGAGCCTCTAGAAGGAACACAGCCCTCCCTATACTTCAATTTTAGCCCAGTGAAGGTCAGTTTTGGACTTCTGATTTCCAGAAGTATGAAATAATAACTTAATTAAGAGTGTTGATGAGGATGTGGGAAACAAGGCACTCATCCACGTTGCTGGAGGGAATGCAAACTGGTACAACCCTTAGGGAGGGAATTTGGCAATATTTATGAAAACTATATGATGCATTTATGTTTTGAGCCAGCAATACTGTTTCTAGGAGTTTAACCTCAACCTATATCTCCAGCAATGTGAAAATACATTTGCACAAGGATATTTATTGCAGTATTTTTATATTGGAACATCTTGAGTGGCCATATATGGAAGAGTAATTGAGCAGGTTATAGTATGTCTGTACAATAGGATACTCTGCAGCTGCTAGAAGAGAATGATGAAGAGCTCTGTGATTGGACATGGAGTGATTTCAGGAAACGAGTGCAGAAAATTATCTCTAGTGCACTAACTTTGGTTAAGCAAAAGGGGAAAATATAAAATTATACATGTGCCTGTTTATTTTACAAGAAAAAGCATAGGAAGGGTAACTAGAAAATAACAAGACTGGCAACATACAGGGGAGGATGGAAGTGAAGTGGAAGGGACAGTGTGGGGACGGCACTTTCCTAAGTGTGCCATTCAGATGGTTTTGACTTCTTAGAGCCATAGCAATGTGTACATACTCAAAAGAACCATAAATTTAAAAATTAACCAAAAGAATTGAATATACTTATACTTCAAATGAATAATATTGCCATACTGCATGGAGAGAAAGCTTACTTAATCTGAGTAGCTTTTGAACTCAGTATTTTGACTTGATGCCCTCAGATTAAAGATTTTTAAAAAGCTATAAATATTGTAAACAATGCTATAATAAATGTAGGGGTGTACATATCCTTTCGAATTAGTGTGTTTGTGTTCTTTTGGTAAATACCCAGTAGTGCAATTACTGGATCATAGGGTAGTTCTATTTTTAACTTCGTGAGGAACGTCCATACTGTTTTCCAGAGTGGTTGAACCAGTTTGCATTCCCACCAACAGCATAGGAGGGTTCCCCTTTCTCCACATCCTCCTCAACCTCTGTCCTTTCCTGACTTGTTAGTTTTAGCCATTCTGACTGGTGTGAGGTGGTATCTGATTGTGTTATATGTGGAAACAAACAAATGAACAAAGGGAAAAAAAAAGAGACAACTCAAAAAAGACTCTTAACTACAGAGAACAAACAAATGGTTATCAGAGAGAAGGTGGTTGGGGGGATGGGTGAAATAGCTGATGGAGATTAAGAGTACACTTATCTTGATGAGCCCTGGATGATGTATAGAATTGCTGAGTCATTATATTATATTGTACACCTGAAACACTGTATGTTAACTGTATGTTAAATGCTTTAAACATTTTAAATAAATATTGAACTCTAGTTAGCTTTTTTTTTGTTGTTTGTGTGCAGTGCTATGGGTTAACAATTGTAAACTAATTTCTGTGTATTTTATAATGCGGCAATCAAGTGCATATATTAAGCATAATGTGAACTAGATTTCTCACTGTCAGAGAAGGGAGTCACAGATATAGAAAGGGGGAAGGCTGAACCTTCTGTTGTTGGTAATTTGTCATTGGAAGCTTTCGTATGAGTTCATTTTTGTATATGCGTGTGTGTGAGTGTAAGATATCCACTATATATGTATATGTATGTTTGTATATACTTTATTTTAATATCTTATTTATTTCTATCAATCAACTTTTGATTATTTATACAGTTGGAAGAAAGTAGCAAAAGGTATTTGCACATATGACATATACATTAGGTCTTTTATCCTAATTACATTTTTTAAGCCAAGATTTACATTTGTTTGTATTCCCTGATTAGGGTGATATAATCTGAAGTGTGCTCAGAGAAAGGAAGAAATAATTTTAGGATTAAAAAAATTATTCCATGATGATCTGAGTAATTGAGAATTGGTTTCATGCATTTGTGATAACCAATATGACAGAGAGTTAATCTTAGCTATAGTTGCCTGAGGTCTATGATTTTAAAATGCCCAACAACATTCATAAAATCCAGTTCTTCATAATCTGTTGGGGAAATTAATTACATCTGACCAAATATGATTACCCCTAAGTTGTATGACTAATAACTAAAAACCATTAAGAAAGATAATGTTTGCAAGGAGCCTGCATTTATGATAACCATTTGTGAGGACATATTTCATTAGGGGGAGACAAGATTCAATGTTAGATTTATGGATGCTGCCATGAAACAGTAAAATGGGGAAAAGCTTTGAGCATGGAACCAGAAGTCAGCTGGGGGTCTCTGTGTGGTTTTATGAAGCCATTTAATCTTTCTGTACCTTAAGTTCTTCAAGACAGAAATACTTGTTTCAGGTGTTCTGTGATGATTTAAATATGGTAATGCATGTGAAAACATGTCATAATGTAAGGTATTACACAATACTAATTGCCATGAATATGTTTGTCTGCTATATCTTAAATGAGAGTTTGGCAGCTGGAATCCCAACTCTCTCAGACATTTTACTGCTTGCATTGTTGACTCATAAAAAAACAGAACAGCCTCTCACTGCTGTGCTTGCTGATTCATTTCCTGAACATGCAAGGAGATAAAAAGATAATTGATTCTACTTTTATTGATTGCTGGATGTCTCAGAGTTTTTTTAAAAAATAAAAATTTAGTAAAGATTAATGCATGCTTCAGTTCCTAGTAAATTCTACCTGATCCGCTTAAATTATGAGGAGTTAAATCTCAATATTGTTAGATTTAAAAACATGACTCAGGAAAAATCAAAGACTTTATGATATAATAAAGGTGGCTGAACATTCCAGGCCAGTTGTAGTTTTACTTCAAGCTTGTTTTAGAAATACAGCCATTACCTGCCTGTACTGGAACAAAGCATTTAGAAACAACAGACTGTTGAGTCATTCTAGAGGTCAATCAATATGTCAAAGTCAGCACTGAAAATTTGATCATGAAAAATGTCATGGGACTATTCTGTACAGCAGATCTCTGAAGTACTCATCGTGTAGAGCTGTAACTTTATACCCACTGAACAACTCCCCATTTCCCCTGCCCCCTATCCCCTGGTAGCATCTTTCTATTGTCTAATTACATACCTTTGAGTATTTTAGATGCCCCATATAAGAGGAATCATGTATTGTTTGTCCTTCTGTAACTGACTTAGTTCACTGAGCATTATGTCCTCCAGGCTCATCCATGTGGTCACAAATGGCAAGATTTCTTTCCTTTTTAAGGTTGATTCCATTGTGTGTACCATATTCTCTTTATCCATTCCACTGTGGGTGGACATTTACATATCTTTCATGTCTTGGCCATCTTGTAAATAATGTTGCAGTGAACATGAAAGTGCAGATATTTCTTCAAGATCCTAACTTCAGTTCTTTTGGACATTCACCCAGAAGTAGTATTGCTGAATCATATGGTAGTTCTGTCTTTAATTTTTTGAGAAACTTCCATACTGTTTCCATTCACAGTGGGTATAGTTAACAATAAGGTGTTGTGTACTTAAAAATTTGATAAGAGATTAGATCTCATGTTAAGTGTTCTTATCACAAACAAAACAAAACAAAACAAAAACAGAGAAACATGAGGCAACTTTTGGAGGTGATGAATATATTTAACATGGATTGTGGTGATGGTAACATTATGTCCAAACTCATGAAATTATGTACAATTTTTTGTATACTCATTATATATCAATAAAGCTGGAAAAAATGTCATGGGAGTCAACTTTTCAAATTTTTGTATTCTCAATATTCAGATTTCCTTAACAATGCCATTATCATTAATGTGTAAAGTTGTGAGACCTGAGTCTCCAGAGGCCATTATCCAAAGTGACCCAGCTCTGAAGGAGACATAGAGGGCCTCAATAACCTCACATTCCATTATGTTAGTCTTTCAAGTAGCATTTAGAAGCAGGGTTATTTTCTTTTTACTTACTTAAACCAGAGAAAAAGACCTTTTGGGTTTTAGGAAATGATTTTTACACGGCTTTGACTATATTAGTGTTTTTCAAAAAGACAAGCTACTTGAGTGAGATGAGAGATTGCTCTTGTCATGTTGTCTTTCCAGTGTTCCTGGTAATGAATCTTTTATCATTAAAAGGACTGCCTGAAGGATCATGAATAAGGAGATTTGGCCTCATCAGGTCAGGAATGTCAAGACCTATTGAGGTAGGCTAAACTGCATCTCCCTTAGTAATTTTCAGGATGACTACCATTTTTGTCCTAAGAATATTGGTGGCATAATTTCAATAAAAATGATTACAATCATCATGTTCTTGGGATTCATTTCTTGAAATGAGAAAGAAGGTACATGCTTGCCCAGAAAAAAGGGCTATACATGGAGGTAATTTATCTTCTCTGGATATGTTTGGTTTAGTATTTTTTTTTTTTTTTAAGATTTTATTTATTTATTTTTGCGAAAGAGAGAGTGCACACAAGCAGGCGGGGTGGTGGGGAGAGGCAGAGGGAGAAGCAGACTCCCCTCTGAGCAGGGAGCCCAATACAGAGTCAATCCCAGGACTCTGGGATCATGACCTGAACCAAAGGTAGCCGCTCAGGTGCCCTGGTTTAGGTATTCTTAAGTCACATTGATGACACTGAAGCAACTTAGTAGCTCTTCAAGGACTACCATTTCCTAAAAATTTTTCCTGTATTCTCTCAGGGAACAGTAAATAATTTTGTTAAACTTAAATAATCATAGAATTATTGTGAGGGTTAAATGGTATGATGCAGGGGTGCCTGGGTTGCTTAGCCAGTTAAGCATCTTGGGGTCCTGAGATCAAGCTCTGCTTTGGGCTCCCTGCTTAGCAGGGAGCCTGCTTCTCCCTCTCCCTCTGCCGCTCCCTCCTGCTGGTGCTCTCTCTCTCTCTCTCAAATAAATAAATAAAATCTTTAAAAAAATTTTTTAAAAATGCATAATGCAGATAAGGCAGTTAGTGCAAGGTTTGTTAAATAATGTGTTTAGAAAATATTATTATTATTATCTAACCCTTTTATAACAATATTTCTCATTGTAAATTAATACATTAGCATTCCTGTTTATGTTTCAGTTTCTGTAAACTTGATGTGAAGTATAGTCCTAGTATTCTGATGTGGTCAACTTTGTGAGCTTGCAAGTTTCAGGAATACTATTCCACTCCTGGACTCAGGGATTAACCAAGACAGAGAATGGGCATATTGTAAAACTTCATGGCAGCAAATAATTGAGTCATTCCTGGACAACTCCTGAACTTGCTGTGTCAAATCCCTTTTAATTTCTACAATAATGGCAACCTTAAAAATAAAATAGTCAGTTATTTTACCAGCAAAATGAGTTTATTCAGGAATAGTGGAGCAATCTAGGACAAGAAAACTATGGCAAACCATAGGCAAAGAAGAGACTAAAGGAAGGTCAGATTTTATCAGGTGTTAGGAGGAAATTGGGGATGGTTGTTTTGAATAAAAGTCTATTCAAGAAGAGTTTGAGGTTGTGACAGTTTCTCATTGGTTGGAGAGGTAGTTAGTGCACTTTTGCTGGGGCAGGGAGGGATCTTCCTTTTCCTTGCTGGTTTGTAGGCTGCAAAGAGGGGTCCCTACGTGAGAGCTCCCCCTCTGGGACTTCCTGACTCCATTTTAAATGAGGTTTTCTTTACTCATTTTCACAATAATAATAAAAATAAAGAACTAGATAATAATATGATTTCATTAACCAATGTTTAGCACATACAATGTGCCAGGCACTTTTAAACGATTTCTTTTAACATGAGTTACAGTAACTTGCATAAGAAAAATTAGGAAATTCTCTGGTATCTCAGTGGAAGAGATTAAAAACTCCATTAAAAAAGGCTGTAAAGACAAAAAAAAAAAAAAGAAAGGATGATGAGCTGGAAAGAAAAATGAAGTAAAGAAAGACTGAAAGGAAACTAAAAACACAGCAGCAGCAGAATAATCCTATAAGGAATGTTCTTGCGATCTCTAAGAGGATCTGAGAACCATGTATTTCAGTACAGTAAGTAATTCAGCTGAACACAAGTAAGTCAGGGTGAGGATGGTACAGGCAGAAAGAGGGGACAATTTTCTAGAATAAGCAACATGAGGCTGATAAGGACATCATTTTTTTTTGTTTTTTTTTTAATTAATTTATTTAATGAGGTAAAATCCATATAAAACTTACTATGTTGACCATTTTAAAGTGTTCAATTCAGTGGTTTTTACTATATTCACAATGTATGTAACCATCACCACTATCGAATTCCAGAATATTTTTCTTACCCATAAAGGAAACCACATACCTCCCAATTTGCCCTCCTCTTATCCCATGCCTACCACTAATCTACTTTCTGTTTCTGTGAATTCATCTCTTCTGGACTTTTTATATAAATAGAATCATGTAATACATTTTTTTTTTTTTTTTTTGTAATTTTGCATCTGGCTTCTTCAACTTAGCATAATGTTTCAAGGTTCATGTATGTTGTAACAAATATCAGTACTCTATTCTTCTTTATGGCTGAATAATATTCCATTGTGTGGATAAACCACATTTTGTTTACCCATTCACAGTTGATGGGTGTGTGGGTTGTTTCTGGTCTTTGGCTATTATAAATAATGCTACTATGAACATTCCTGTAGAAGTCATTGTGTGAACGAACGTATGTCTCGATTCTTTTAGGTATATACCTGAGAGTGGAGTTGCTGGATCACATGGTAATTCTGTTCAACTTATTGAGGGACTGCCAAACATCATTTTACAGTCATATGGCTATAATATCCTGGTGGATGTGAACTGGTATGTCCTTGTGATTTTGATTGTATTTTTCTTGTGACTAATGATGTTGAGCATCTTTTCCTGTACTTATTGTCCATATATTTCTTCTTTGGAGTCATGTCTATTCATATCCTTTGACCATTTTTAAATTGGACTGTTCATCTTTTTATTGTTTGTAACTGTTCCTAATTATTCTAGACACTAGGCCTTTATCATACATGATTTAAAAATATTTTCTTCTATTTTGTGGGTTGTCATTCTCACTTCCTTTTTTTTTTTTTTTTTAAGATTTTATTTATTTATTTGACAGAGAGAGAGAGCACAAGCAGGGGTGAAGCAGGCAGAGGGAGAGGGAGAAGCAGGTTTCCTGTGGAGCAGGGAACCCAATGCATGGCTCAATCCCAGGACCCTGGGATCATGACCTGAGCTGAAGGCAGTCAACTTAACTGACTGAGCCACCCAAATGCCCCATCATTTTTACTTTCTTGATAGTAGAAGCTACACCTAACCCAAGGTCACAAAGACTTACACCTAAGTTTCCTTCTAAAAGTTTTATAGTTTTGGCTCTTATATTTAGATCTAATCCATTTTGAGTCAATTTTTATATATGGAATGAACCAGAGGTCCAAAATCATTCTTTTCATGTGGGCATTCAATGGCCCCGGCATCTCTTGTTGAGACCATTCTTTCCTCATTGAATGGCCTTGGCAACATTGTTGAAATCAATTGACTGTATATATATAATATATATAGGTTTATTTCTGGAGTCTCAATTCTGTTCCATTAATCTATATGTCTACTCTAATGCCAGTACCACACTGTTTTGGTTACTGTAGATTCGTGTTAAATTTTGAAATTAGGAACTATGAACAGTCTAACTTTGTTTCTCTTTTTCAAGATTGTTTTGGCTGTTTGGAAAATTTGCATTTCATAAGAATTTTAGAATCAGGTTGCCCATTTCTGTAAAAAGGGCAGCTGGAATTTTGATAGGGATTGCATGGAATCTCTAGATCAATATGGGGAATTTTGCCATTTAAACAATATTAAGTCTTCCATTCCATGTACATGGGATATTTTCCCACTTATTTAGGTCTTTAATTTATTTCAACAAGGTTTTCTTTTTTTCTGTGTAGAAAGCTTGTGTTTCCTTGGTTAAATTTATTCCTAAATACTTTATTCTTTTAAGCTATTATATATAGAATTGTTTTCTTAATTTTATTTTCAATTACTCGTTGTTAGTATGTAGAAAAACAACTGATTTTTGAAATTGATTATGTATCTTCCCACCCCTTTGTGCTATTATTGTCACAAAGTATGTCCTTTTACACTGTGTTCTCCAACATAGATTTACAATTATTGCTTTGTGCATCTGTCCTTTAACTCAGATATGAAAAAGAAGTTACAAACAAAAAATATATTAATGCTGCCATACACACACACACGCACACACACACACACACACACCCCTTTTGGTGTTCTTTGCTTTATATAGATTCACGTTACTCTCTAGTTTCATTTCATTTCAGCTTCAAAGACTTCCTTTAGCATTTCTTATAAGCCAGGTTTGTTAGCAACAGATTCTATTTTTATTTATCTTGTAAGGTCTTAATTTCTCCTTCATTTTTGAAGGACAGTTTTGCTGGATATAATATTCTTGGTTTACTGCCTACTGGTATCTATAGTATCTGATGAAAAATCATTGTTAGTTTCACTGACGATCTCTTACACATGATTAGTCACTTGTTTTTCACTGTTTTCAAGACTCTTGGTCTCCACATTTTGACACTTTGAATACGATGGGTCTCAGTGTGGATCTCTGAGTTTTTCCTACTTAGGGTTCTTTGAGTTTTTTTGACTATTTCTTAAATATTCTTGGCCCCTTTCTATCTTTCCTCTCCTTCTGAGAATCCCATTATGTATGTGTATTCTAATACATTTGATAGCATCCTACAGTTCTCTTTGGCTGTATTTGTTTTTCTTTATTATTTTTTCTTTCTGTTTCTCAAAATGGGTAATCTCAATTGATCTATCATCACTTTTACTGATTTCTTCTGTCTGCCTAAATGTGCTCATCAGCCTTTCTAAGGAAGTTTTAAGTTATTATACTTTTCAACCTCAAAATTTGTCTTTGATTTCATTTTATAATTTAAATCTCTTTATTGGTATTCTCTATTTAGTGAGACATTATTTTTATGCTTTCCTTTAGTTCCTTAGATATCATTTCCTTAAGCTTTTTGGATATATTTAAAGTATTGATTTAAAATATTTGTCAAATAAGTCCAATGTGGGCTCCCTCAGGGACTGTTTGTATTGATTGCTTCTATTCTTGTGGATAACTATATTTTTGTTGTTGTTGTTTGTTGTTTTGTTTTGAATGTCTTATAACATTTTGTTGCAAACTGGATATTTTGAATATTACCATGTGGCATCTCTGAAAACAGATTCTTTCTTCTCCCAGGATTTGTTATTGCTGTTTGTTGTAGTAGAGGTTTTTTTGTTTTATGATTTCTGAACTAATTTTGTAAAGTTTGTTATTCTTTGTTATGTGTTGCCACTGAAGTCTCTGTTCCATTAACTTAGTGGTCATCTATTGACTGAATAGAGATTTCCTTTAAAACCTGGAACCAAGAAAATCTCCACGTTTTCCGGAGAGGCTCTGCATGTGGGTTAGGCATGCCTTCTAAATATAACTAGGCCTTTCATAACTCCACCTTAGATTTCCTGCTTGTGCAGAGACTCATGGTCAGCCAGATATGTTAAGGCCTTCTTAGGTCTTCCATGAGCATGCACACAGCTCTGGACATGTATGTTGCCTTCAAGATTCCTAGAAATATGTTAGAGCTTTTCAAAGTCTTTTTTCCCAAAGCATGTCATTCCCTAGGCTTTCCTCCAAATTTTTCTTAGTCTGTTTTTTGTCTAACTATTTTCCATTGCTTGTGCTAGTGGTAATAAAAATGTTTGCCTGTCAATGTTTTCTGCAAAGACACTCAACATAGTGGTTTTAGGACTGAGTGAGTTTCAAGTTAGGAAGATAAAGTCAAAACTTTTGATCTGGTTTTCCAGGGAGCCACCAGTCAGGTAAAAATGATTTCAAATCTTTGCAAATGAAGTCTATTCTGCTCCCTCTGTTACTGATCCTGGGAATGTGGGTTTTTATTTTCAGTGCTACTGCTAAGCTGGAATGAGGGATGGGTTAGAGTAAATTAAGCCACAAAACTTGCTGTTCTTACCAAGATTAACCTTTTTTTTTTTTTTTTTTTTTAAGATTTTTATTTATTTATTTGACAGAGAGAGACACAGTGAGAGAGGGAACAAAAGCAGGGGGAGTGGGAGAAGCGGGAGAGGGAGAAGCAGGCTTCCCGCAGAGCAGGGAGCCCGACGCGGGGCTCGATCCCAGGACACTGGGATCATAACCTGAGCTGAAGGCAGATGCTTAATGACTGAGCCACCCAGGCGCCCCAACTTTTTGTTTTTAACTAAGACTTTTCTGGGGTTTTCAAGACTTTAGTCCGTTTCTAGCGTTAGGAAAAGTTAATTCTGACAGTTTTTCCAATTTTTTTTTATTGCTTTTATGGAGGGCTGACATCAGGTTATGTATTTTTTTCATTTTGGTTATTTTTTTATTCTGTTGAGCATGTCAAATAGTTTTCCTTTTTTCCCCACCAGTAACCAATAATAGATCATTTTCAGGATTATGCTTTTTTTCTATGCCATTTCAATTCATGTTTTTTATTCTACAGTATGTCTTCTTAGGTACATTTGTTTTACTTTGATATCTTTTCATCCATCATTCGATAAGGTGAGGTATGTCCAAATTTAGTGTCTTATCAGTAGGACCTGGAAATTTTCCTCCTCATTGATTTTGCTTATTTCTTCTTTCTGTATACTTGCATGAGATGGTTGAATCTCATTTTCTGTTCCACAACTGGAATGCAGGCTGGTGTGCATAACTCCTTAAATAATACATCACTAATATTTAGGGGGAGATAATATAGTTTAAAAAATCCAAGTCAGCCTGATCTATATGCAACTTAGATTTGTTGTGGGGGAATTCATGCTTGTGCTATTTTAGCACTGATCTGTTTTATTGAATACATCACACACATGCTACACACTGAGCTTGCTGTTGCTCAAATTCCTATGACTTTTTCTCCAAGTGTGAACACAAGCTTTGCAGTCAGTTTGAGTCTGAGTATAGTCTTCAGATAACAGTCTTATTAATTACCCAGAGAGGTTATTATGAGTAGATTTGAAGTATGGGAACAGGATAAAATGAAACAATTGGGCCTACAAGCTGGACTTTGGGACCCAGGGCCAGCTGGCTGGATTTTCTCTCTGCTATATGAGTTTGGTAGGCACCCTGATGTTCAACATTTACATGGATTGTCAAGTGACCAGACTCATCTCTAGATGACCCAGGTCACCTAATACACTATCAATGGACTCTTTTAAAATTCCTTACTAGATCACATGAAAAAGTTCCAAATTAGTATGAAAAAACTAGAACTGCAGGTGGGTACTTAAGGGAGAAATATTAGGAAGTGATATTATGCATTGTCTAGCATTGTTAAATCTAGTTATAATGATTTTCTCTTTTTCTTTTTTTCCTCTACAACTCTGGTACCACTGCTGATTTTCTTTTGATAAAAAAAGAATATTAATTATAAAATAATCAAAAAGTATATCTAAAATAAGAAAAAATGTAAGTGCTATCTCAGAAGAGTAAACCCTGTTATACTGAAGATCCTTTGTGTTGAGAATCCTGATGGTTTTTATCCAGGAAAATGTGAGGGCAGAGCTGCATTGGGAAGGAGAGCTTGGAGAAAGGCAAACTGAGATGCATCTGGGGTATGGGAAAAATGGAAAAAGAGAGAGGAACAGAAGCCAATAGCACATATTGGGGTGCTATATGTGGTGATTTGTCAGTGAAATATCTCCACTGGTAAAAAAGAGCAAAAGGATATTTAAGACAACAGGGTCTAATTTTCATTTGGAAGTTATTTGCATTTCTGTCAGATAGACCCCACTTCTGCTTCCCAATTATTCATTAAAATCTATATTGCCTTTTATAAAAGGTACTTTTCTATTTGTGTTTCTGTAAACCAAGAAACAGGCTGAGTACATTGTTTAGAAGATGCAACAGGGATAATAAGAGTAGGTGGGAGACACTTCATAAACTGAAATTATTTGACAGAAAGAGGATCTCAGAGCTAGAAGTGACCATTAGAACTCATATCTCACCTCCTTCCTTTTAAAAATTTTCAATCAGTGCACATCACACTGTCATATTCATTCCAATATATCTCAGTCCATGGCACTTCTTGTACACAGATTACCATTTTTCTTATTTTTGTTTATCAAAATTTTGCTAATCCCTGACTAGAACTCAGGGTTACTTTGTACATGAAGTATTTTCTGCTACCTGCTGTAGTGTGCTGATTGCAATAATTCTATACTTGTTAATACCTCCCTGTGTCCAAACCCCTGGGGAGTCCCATCCCCTGCTAACTATGGGCTAGGACATGTGACTTGCTCGCACAGTGGAACAGTGGCAAACTCGATGCAAATAGTCACTTGAAAGTGGCTTGTGTTTTGAGATTTGTTCTCTTGCTCCTTCTGAAACCTTTGGGCTGCTCTGAGAACAAGCCTGGCTTTGCTTGCTGGAACGTTAGAGGCCATGGGGACAAAGATCCCAGTAGACTTGACTATCTCTTCCTGGATACTAGCTGATGGTAAAACATGAGCAAATCCAGCTGAAATCTGTTGAACCTGAGACCAGAAGAACTGCTTAGCTGAGTGCAACTTAAATTGTCAATATGTAAAAATTTGTGCTAAAAATGGTTATTGTTTTAAGTCACTAAATTTGGGGGATGATTTGTTACATAGCAAAAAGTAACTGATAAAGTCCCCTTAAGAACCAATTGCTCCTTCATTTGAGTTTTATTTAAATTCATTCCTTGAGAATTAGAACTAAGCCATATAGATCTACTTTTTCAGCTCTTTCCTCAGTTCCTTGTACATTATAATTATTATACATAACATTTTTATATACTTACTTCATGTCATGTCTTTATATATAACAATAGACTGAATACTCAGAAAAACTCAACAAGGTAGATACTACATCTTCATTATATAGATGAAAAAATTGAGGTCCAGAAAGGAGGGATACCTGCCAATTTCATAAATCCAGTCCCTGGTAGGGTGGGCATTTGCGCCAGAGTTTTCCAGGTCCAAAGTGTGTATGTTTAATTCTTATAATAGACTATTTTGCTATACTAAATTGCACATTTTGGGGTTATGTGAGTACTTACCTTATGGTAAGTAAGTATGATTCAGTTGACTATGTTCTAATAAACTTCATTTTTCAGAAAGCATTAACTTCGTGGAAAACATCTAACATTTTTCCAACAAACATTTTACTCTGGAATGAGCTACTGGAATGAGTCATAGCTTTGTTCAATAAGTGCCTCAGGAACGCTGCTGGGACTAAGTGGCAGGCTTTAAGGGATGTAAACCATTGTGAGGAAGAGGAAAGAGAGAACACTGAGGCTATGGAGATTTATCTCCCTGTGAATCTTCCCTTCTCATCTCCTCCTGAGGAGCATGTCCTCAGTTCACTTCCAGCACAGCACACCATCCAGGAGGATTTGTTACATAATCCCTTCTTATTTGCTGCTTCTCTCAGGCTTTAATCATCTCAGTCCCTTGTGAAGCACCAGGCATATGAGGACTATTTTGTATCAGATTCAAAAGTATGTATCAATATGTAGAATATATTCCTTGGCCTCAAGAACTATGCCTATGGAGGAGAAGAAATTGATTTGATTTAAGGGAAGGATCTATGACCTATTGAAAATTAGCAAGCTGAGTTTTAACCAGGTTGGGCCACGACCTACATGTATGACCTTAAGTAAATCTTTTAGGGAGTCCTCAACCAGCAGCCTTTGCTAGTGAACAACCTCTAAGTGTTTGCTATTTGGATTTTATCAAAAGTTTGGCTAAGTGAAATAATTCTTAAAGAAAATAATTTGTGACATAATATGTGACACTCCTTGGATCTAAATTTTACTGTTGGCTAAATCAGACAACTGAAAGAATACAGCTGGGACAGTTTGCCCAATTGCCTTTATGTAATTGCATTTTAGTGTCTTATCCACAGAATTTAAGATGTCAAAGCTGGGCTTAAACCCAGATGTCAATTATTGACTGTGTGAGGTTGGAAGAGCTACTTAACCACTTTAAGCCTTTATTTCTTAATTTTGTTGGATAATGTGATAATAAATGCTTCATAGAATTTTTGTGAGATTTTAATGATACAACTCATGTAAAGAAAATATAAGTCCCTATAGCTTTAAAATAATCTGTAGCCTTAAAAAAGCCGTATGAAATTCATTTTGGTGTATTTGCTATAAAAATCTGTTGTCAAGGTCATTGCCAATTTCCAATGTCTCCTATAAAGAATTCCATTTATGGTTTACAACCAGATTAAAAAGAACTCTGTTTCTCTGAAAAAGTGGTATTTTCTCCCCTCCTCTAGACCCCTCCAGTACTAAGAATGAGCTAATTTCCCATGGTTACCTTTTTGTTCTAGCTGCAGAGAAACTCAGGGTAATAGTTGCACTTCACAGCAAGTATATCAGCTTGCCTGGTTGGATTATCTACTTCCTTCTCTTTTTTTCTGGCTGTGATTTTTAAATTTCTATTTGACTGCCAACATTGTTTGTCTTATTTTAAGCCATCTTGAATCTTTTTGGACAGAAGAGCAATCTGAATTAAGTCAAAATGCCCCTCTGTCCCTAGCACTCTCAAGGTCTCTATTTTCTCACCTGATAAAATGCTTATTTTGGAAGGCTAACAAAATCAGGTGATGTAGTTGAGTGCATTTTGGAAAACCCGATACTACAAAAGTCAGCCATGTCCAACCATAATGGGCCAGCAGCCACCAACATGATGTTAATGTCTTTCAAGTGTTCTGTAGCACAACCTTCATTTCTGAGCTCAGCATTCATTCTGTAATATTCTTTGAAAGGGAATTTGCACTTAGAATGATGCCAGTACTGTGACTTGATGACCCTATATGAAAGGGAAAATCATTAGCTTTGGAATTCTGATGATGATCATTTGTATCCTGCTGAATCTAGTGGTGAGGGCGTAAGGAAACAAGGAAGGTGAGACAAGAAGCTCCCTGAGACTATGGTGATGGTTTTTGTCCATTTCCCCTGTGAATCTCAACTCCTCTCCCACTGGGGGCTGCCCAGGCCCATACTGCTTTCTCTCTCATTTCTTCCTTCCCTATTTATTTTGTTTTGTTTTCTCACATCTGCTTCGAGTCCCCAGAGTGCAAAGTAGAGAAGTCTCAGGGTGGGCCATGTCCACAGTGGGTGCTTCCCTGTGTCTGTGCTCCTCACAGCCTGCCTCACATTTAGAGGCCTAGTGGGAAAGAGGGGAGAGTTTTCCAGTAGGAAGACTAAGATCGTGGCTCAGAAGTTTACTACCAATACACCCATGAGCAATGGTAGTCTGAATTTTTTTGTTTATTCGCTTTAAATATTGTTCACTAGTTTTAAAAATAATACATGGTCATTGCAGTTATTTCAATGGGGGCAGAAAAAAATAAAGGATAAATCTACTAGGATTCATAATTCTGTCATTCAGAAATAACTATAGTTATCCTGTTTACTTCTCATTATATATATTTGTGGCTTTACCACATATAATTTTGTTTTGTTTGTTCTTAAAAGTGTGTAATATTATACCATATTGAGCTTCAGTATTTTCATTTGTCAATTGAATAAGCTAATATCTATCTCATAACTTGTTTAAGGAATAAATGGAATATTTGGACAGCCTGAAGCATCGTGAATGTTAAGTAAATGTTAATTAATTTGAATTCAATCAGTATTTGGCATTGAAACTGTGTCTTTCTGCCTTGTTCCATTAAATGCCCTATTTCTTTTGCTAAAGTCATGATCCAGGTGCGTGGAAACAAAATTACACACTGAGAAATATGTGGGGCTAAGGACAACCAGAATCTGCTGCCTGATTAGACACATGGGAGTAGAAAAAAATAAGAGCAGTATGAGATTTCTTTAAGACTTAAATATGCTGTTTTGGCAGCTCAACCAAAAATGCAAACCCTTCAAATAAAGTGGCCTCACAATAAAACCAGGCATAGTGATTTTCCTCTGCAAAAGGAATTAATGATAGGAAATATGAGATGGCCACTGTTAAGCATGGAACATTATTATGCTCTTTACCTAGAAAGTCCTACAAAGTTTAAAATGCTGGATGAGAGCTTGTATCCATACACAACTTCTCACCTTCCCCAAGGAACTCACTTCCCAGGCCCTGTGCAATGACGGTGGAGAGCAGAGCACCTGCTCCCAGATTCAGTCTCGACATTGCCAGGTCTCAAAGTGGTTTTTTCAGTTCTAGCCAAATCATGCTGCAAATGAACAGGGGGAAAATATAGAACAGCAAAGAGAACAAAACATACCCAAAAAGTCTTTTCCCTGAGGATAGAGCTAACATTACTGACTGCAGAAGAGTGACTAAGAACATTGCATTTTCGTGGACATCAGTAGGGAACTTATCTACTGCCCGCGAGAGAAACCCAGTATGTGTGAACAGCCCATTCACTTCAGAAGGATAAGAGAAGGGCTGAGAATCCTTGGTTAAGGAAATGATATGGTGTGGTTAGAACAGGAGTCAGAGACTGCTCATCCATAACAGCCACCTTAACTTCCTGAAACTCATTTGCTTATTCAAATCCTCTCGTCCTACTCTGCCACTATCTGGTAACACTTAACTCTTACAAGTAATTATCACTTTTACAGTGGTCTGATAAAACAGTTTGATGAGTCCCATTCTTTCACTCATTCATTTATTCATTCACCATCCACTCATTCACACCCTTTTACCAAGAGCCAATGACGGTAATACCCCTTTGGAGAGTCTCATATGAATCAAATATGTGTTTCACCTTCTAAAAGTTCACAGTCTGGTGAAGGAGATAATGATTTGAATGTCAATAATCCATAAAAAGAAAGCTAGTGATAAGTCTATTGAGGAAGCAGAGACAGGGTGCCTGAGCATCAGCAAGAATAGCTGGTCCACAGTAATTTGGGACTAAAGGAAGTTCCCTCATAGTAATGCAGGGTTAAGGGTATCTATCTTCCCTGTCCATCCACAAGGTCCTCCAAGATGCATTTTCCTTGAGTGAGTACTCCACAATCCCAAACTTTCCTGGGTCAACAGCCAGACTGGCGCATCTATCCAAAGTCCAAGGGAAGAGGTTGTGCCCAAAGAGCTAGGGGTGCATTCTGGATGAGATGCCTGTGTTGGTAAGAATTGGCCTTCATAGCAGTAAGATTATTTATTTTTCTAATTTTATGAATTTATGTTGAGTTTGGAATGATTTCTTCAGGCAGTAATGCAATTGTATTTAGGACTACAATAGAAATTTCTTCTCTCTCTCTCTCTGCCTGTCTCCCTCTCTTGCTTTCGTATGGCCTGTAAATGACCTGCAGCTGGTAACTGGAGAGGATTTGCACATCGTGGTGAGAGCTGCCTCAGCAGAGCATGTGAATGGACTAAATGGAGCAGGAAGCATCTGTGGCTGGGCCAGGAAGAGCAACAAGCTGACCCTGGGGCTGTTGATAGGGGAGGATGACTCAGAGAGAAGGTCCCTCCTGACCCAGGAGCTGAAGTCAGAAAGGGAACAAGGAGTGGAGAGCTGCCTCCCAGAGACGTTCTCTGCAGGATGATAGGGATTGTATCTGTTGCCAGTCTCTGACTCACTCATCTCCAACAAGTAGGTCAGGGCTGAGGGCTCTTTGAATTCTAAGGAAGGAAAAATCTCAACAGAACATTGCTATTTGGATGCATTTGGATTTCGAGATCATTGGCTGCCTGTTGGAAATAACCAGGGAGTTTTAAAAAGTATTGATGGCCAAACCACCCCCCTCGCCCAGACAGTTTAAGTTAGAATTTCTGAGGGTTGGACCTGGCATTGGTGATCTCTAAAAGCTCCCCATGAAATTCTAATGAGTGGAAAAGATGGAGAAAACCTGAGCTATTGCAAAGTGATTCAAGCGTAGAATAACCAGTGGGTGATAATCTGGAAACTACTGAAGTTGTCCTTGTTCATTTGCAAAACAAACACCTCACCTCACACCCCTATGATGCTTTGCCATTTATAAAGCATCTGACACACATAATTTAATCAGATACTCACAGCACCCAAAAGGAAAGTAGAAGAATTATTTTTTTTTAAGATTTTGTTTATTTGACAGAGAGAGACAGAGAGGGAGAGGGAACACAAGCAGAGGGAAGTGGGAGAGGGAGAAGCAGGCTCCCTGACGTGGGGCTCAGTCCCAAGACCCTGGGATCATGACCCGAGCCGAAGGCAAACACCTAATGACTGAGCTACCCAGGCGCCCTGAAAGTAGAAGAATTACTAACCCTGCCTTACCCATGAGTATGTGGTTGCCCAGAGTCAGCCCGTGATTTCCTGAGATCCCAAATAACTGATGAAACCAGCCATTAAACTTAGATGTTCTGGCTCCTAAGCCAGTGCTCCTTATCAATTACCACCTAGAACTTTGGGTGCCTTGATCCTTCTGTGGCTCTGACTTCTGCTCCAGTCTGTTCCTACCCTCCTCTCAATGACTCAAACAATTGAAATATTATTGGGAAAACAGAATACAGATCCATACAGTATGATGTGGTGGAGCCTGGGTTATTTCCTGGGTAAGAAAGCATTCTGAAACAATGCTTTGCTTTCTTCTGTTGAAGTTTATAGAGCGGTGCTACTCAACCTTGCCTGTGTATTAGAACCACCTTGAGAGCTTTTAAAACTCTCGATGCCAAGTTTTGTCCAGGATGAATTAAATCAGGATCTGTGGGGATGGCCCAGGCCTGGGTATTTTTAAAGCTTTCCTGTGATCCCAGTGTGCATCCAATGTAATAAAACCTTGTAAGACTTTGCGACTTAAGGGATGGGATGATCTGTTAACATGACAGAGTATTTTCCTCTAGAAAGTTGTTCAGATGCTATTCTAGCTGTGTGTGTGTGTGTGTGTGTACACATGCTTCTACAGATGGCTTCTTCATTTCTATACCATTTTAATTATTCATAAGCTGACATGATGTTCTCTGCTCCCATGTTGGGTTGGCATTTCATCTATTGTATCTTCCACAATGCAGTTTATATCTATTAGGATACCTTCATTTGCAAGTAACAGATAACCCAATTCTCAATGTCTTCAATAAAAATAAGCATTTATTATCCTCCATTACAAGAGTCCCAGAATAAGGCAGTTTCGTGGCTGATCAATTCAGTAGCTTGGTGACCTTCAAGGACCCAGGTTCTTTTCACCTTCTGATTTGATCTCCTTCAAGTTTTGGCTTTGCTTTTAGACTTGAGCTTCATGGTCAAAATATAGTTGCTACTGTTCCAGGCATTACAACATCTGATCAAATAATATTATTTTTTTCACTTTTTAAGAGCATGAAGCTGTTTTCCTAGAAACCTCTCAACAAACTTTTTCAAACACCTCACTGGCCAGAATTGGTTCATAGACAACACCCGTGAAATCCAACATTGGCAAGGGAACTGGGATTTGACTAATAGGCATAGATTCATTTAGAGTAATGCCTGAGCTGAGATAGAATCGTTCTCTCCAAGGAACGGATCCCTGAACAAAACTCGGATTCTGTTGGCCAGGAAGACAAAGGGGATGGTGGTTTATTATGAAGCCAGTCATGTCTGATGAAATGGAAGGGGCTGGATTTGGGTTTAGAAGTCAAATCTTAGCACTTGCCCTCACTATTTTTGTGTGTTTGGGTAAGTTACAGTCTCTCTGAATCTCGGTTTTCTCAACTGCCAGAGGGAAACCATAATACCTATAAGAAAGGATACCAATGAGCATAAAATGTATAAATGCTCTCAAAAACCACCAGACAATACCTAAACATATCAGGTACATAATGTATTTTGCTACCCTCCTTCGCTTGTTTTTTCTCCTCCACTTCTTTCCTAATACTTTTCATTGTGAATGTAGTTATGATTATTGTCAATTCCAAGTTAAATAACAGGTTAAATATCAAGCCTATAGGTAGTGGAAATACTAGTTGGAAGAGATATAGAGAGAATCAGGAAGGAGAGTAGACATTAAAAAAATTACAAAGATAAAATAAATTGTTGGTTAGAGCCCTCTGACAAAAACTTCTTCTCAAAATCATTTCTCACTTTCCTTGGGACGTTTTACCTATCAGACAGTCTTGTTTTTAACTTTTTAAAGGGTATTTGGGACTTCTTTGCTTTTCAGATTATTATCAGGGTTGATTATATTTTTTTTGCTAATTTAAATAAATGGACCATTATGTTTGAGAAAGATTTTTAGAGAAAAAAAATGCTCCAAAGAGAAATATTTTCTAAGACAAGGTAACTATAGAATGAAACTGAACAGAGTTGCTTATATCCTACCCAGTCTCTGCAAAGGGGATGGTAGCCTATTTATACATAAATGTAGATAGAAATCCTAGAATGACTCACCTTGTTTTCTGTTGCATACACTTCTTAGTGCCTGGGAGTGTTCCTGGAAATCTGTGCAGCCTAATCCCAAGGCATTGGCATATCTCCACATTCATTCTCTAGGCTCTTCTTAAAAGAGCTGAATCCAAATAAGAGCTATTCACTGAAATACATTCTGTGGGGATCTAATGTTCTACCTCTGTCAATCTCATTTGACCATTGCCTTAGGTATTTATAAAAAGTGAATCCCTAAACTCCAAGAGATCCTTGATAGCACAGGCTTGGTCTATAAGACAAGATTGGGAGACAAATGTTTGTTTTCAAACATTTCATCTGCCCTCCTCAGATTCTTTATTATGAGCCCTCTCTGTTTCTTCTACGTCCTTATTCTTCCATTCCCCTCTCTTGCTCACTTTTTCTAGAACCTCACCAAGAAAAAGATCTATGAACCATTTATAACTGAGTGGAATGTAAGTTTGTTAGTTCTTGTAGAAGTTCTCATTTTATATTTGTTTCTATATCATTTTGTGCCTAGAGGATTCCCATTTAATATCTTTTGAGGGGAAGAAGCTCGTAACACATATAGCCACTGTTTAAAATCTAAATACATCCTTGGTTTCTGTTACTCTGATATTGCCCTCAAGAGAAGGTTGTTTTAGGATGAAAACCTTTCTAACATGGTGGTAGAAAGTGGGCATATTGGAAGGAGTCCTGGATCAAGGATGAAACAAGTGTAATAAATGTAATCTCCCAAATACCAAGCCAAAGTCAGCCAAAAGGGAATTCTGGATGGTGGATATCATCTCAAGTTGGATCAGGAAAATCAAGGATTAAATGAGGCAGAAGTATGTACCTCAAGTACATAGATCGCAGTCCAGAGGCAAAGATAGACTATATTTCAGCTTATATATACCTTTTTTAGGGTCACATCTTGTCCATCTTTTAGTAGCCATGCTCAGCAAACACAGTCTGACATCTGAGCTCTTATTTCAATAATTCTTTCTTATCATCTGTAGATCTATGTTTTTCTTTTTAAACCAGTCTAGTCCTATGACTACATAATTGGAAATTTTCTATGGTGCATAGAGCCCTAAATCTAGAATTACTTCTAGGGAAAGTGACAGATAAGAAAGTGATGCTAATAAGTATTGAGTGCAGGTCATGTCTATGCATGCAACTAGAAACTACTTATAGGATCTAATTTAATATTCACTTCCATCTTTATTATCTCTATTTTATAGATGAGTTTCAGAAAAATAAGATCCCTGAGTAAGGTGCACAATGAAGTAGACCTCTATGGCAGCAAAGCCCATACTCTTTATTATTTCATGTTTTCCCCAAACCTGTCTGATCACTAGAATCACAGATTCCTTGGCACCTCTCCAACAGAATGAATCAGAATCTCTAAGACATAGGCCTAGAAATCTGTATTTTAAATAGGATCCCTGATAATTCCCAGGACCAGGGAATTTGGGAACCTTCTTCTAAGCCCTGCTGTGGCCTAGAGAGACTGCTTTCCAGCTGGGGTGTATCCTGGGACCTTGGTCAGTAAGGTGCTTGTCTACTTTGCTAGTTGTATTGGCAGAAAATCTTTGTCACTAGGATTCTCCAGACAAAATATTGTAATCTGGAAGCCCAGAACAGGGACACAGGGGTTGTATGTTGGGTCCCCTCTGGATCTCTGCTTAATCTCTGCTCTATATCCTTTCCCATTCCTACGGCCTCCTTTCACTGATCCTCTAGGACCCTTTAGCACTTGAGCTTGCCATGATCTGCCTTGACCTATCTCTCCCTTAGTTTCCCTGGCTGCTCTTCTGAGTCCTTTGGTTACTCTGTGATGCTAAGAAAGGTGTCTGAAGCAAGTTATCCCTGACTCCTTTTCTCAGCGAGGAGTTTATCCCTTTTGTTTTCTGTTGGTAGATCAGAACAATCAAGATGCTATTACTTCTTTCAACTTTTTCCTCTGTTTCCTCATAAGAAAAATAAAGGTAGAAGGTGGGAAAAGATTTGGGAAAATGTGGTAAACTAGATCAACTCTTAAGGAGTCTTCCCCATACAACATCTTGTAATCCTATGAATGTTATTTAGTAGCAGTAGATGTCATTTCTAATGAGAAAGGAACACAACTGTTGTCTTAAGCCTGAAAGAAATGATGAGTTTGTTTTAAACATCTTGGTGTCTATGAAAGTACCTTTAAAACGAAAATTCAAGGGTGCCTGGGTGGCTAACTCAGTTAAACAACCAGCTTGATTTCAGCTTGAGTCATGATCTCAGGGTCAGGAGATCGAGCCCTGCATCGGGCTCTATGCTGGGTGTGGAGCCTGCTTAAGATTATCTTTCTCCCTCTCCTTCTGCCCCTCCTCAGGCTCTCTCTCTCTCTTAAAAAAATCAATTGGCATTATTTACATAATATTACCTTTAAGAACTCCATAGGTTTCCATACAATTGATAATGTCATGCCCCTGTAGTAATCATGAAGGCAAGAATGTTTATAGCTATGGTTTCCTTGGTTCTTTTTGCCTATACAGAGAGGGCTTGCCTTACTCATTAATGGGACCCATGCGGGTGATCTGGAAGAATATGAAGACTCCTTCCATTCTTCTCTTCTCAGCCTTCCATTTTGACTTGCCCCAATTTCTGAAATTTCACTATTTGAGATTCATGGCTTTGACTGAATTTAGGAATCCCATGCTAAACTGCAAACACAACAGCAGAAGAATATTCTTTCACAATTTTTAGTCATTAACATGAGCTTATTAAATTATATGAAATGAGTTAATAAGCTCTGAATATTAGTGGACATAAAATAGAAGCTTCTAGAAATAAGAGGCTGGTGTGTTGGTGTACAGGAATATAGAAAGAGACAGCAATAAGGATGTTGGTGTGACACCCAAACCTTACCTGTAATAATAATTTAACAATATCTCACAGTTTCTCTCTCATGGATATTTTCTTGGAATTAGAACAATAATATGTATTAAGGTCTGAAAACTCGACCAAGGTCATAGAAAAAAATTCTACTCCCATGGATTCTTCTCGTTTTGAACATTCTTTCTGTGTTACAGACATTACTCAATCTGATAATACTCTGGTCAACTTGCTTTTCATTAGCAGATTCAGATTAATATAAAAGCAATCTTTAAAAAATCTTGCAGAATTTCAATGACTCTATCAATACCAAAATTTATATTAATGTAGCTAGAATATATTACTCTGAATTATGGACCGGATCCTAAATGTCAACGGAGATAGCAAGAAACATTTTGGCAAGGTTTTAAGATATTAGCATAGATTAATTTCTTCTTGCAACATGCTTACTTTTGGTCCTGAGGAAAATGGGCAAGTGACTCCCTCTAGAGTGATTTCTCTGCTATTATATCATCCAGCATCTGCAAAAGAGATGCTTTGGAATGGCAAAAATAATTTTTTAAAAAAAAGAAAGAAAAGATAAAAAGGAAAGAAAAGAGTAAGTATTTCTGAACTTTAAGCCACAGTCTCTCACCTGTGACTAGGTATTTACAAACATATTTGATTATAAGAAATAACACTTTTGTTTGTTTTATTTTGTTTTGTTTTCACTTTCCTTCATTTGATTAGGGCTATTTGGTTACCCTGAAATACAGTTTCTATTGCAAAAGGCAAGACAAATGCATAATTGTTTCCCTAGGTTACTAATTTTCACAACAAAGAATCAGTGCAATAAGCACCCAAAGGATGGAAGCATACTGTACTGTGCAAGAAATTCTTTTTTCAATTTTCTGAATTTTAACTCAGAAAAGTTGAAAGTTGGATTGCACTAAGGCACCCTGGCTTTTTATTTCCTGAAACATGAATAGATATTCTTGGAAGAAATATAAACATGGAAGAGAATAGATCTGGAGCCATACTGGATTCACATCTCACATGTGTCTCTTAATGGATCGGTGCTCATAGGCACAATGCTTCATCTCTCTATGGCTCATTTTCTTTTTTTAATCTGCTAAGTGGAGATGGTGATAATAGTATTTCAGCTTCCCACTTAAGTACTACAGGAAGTACTGCCCATAAACCTGGGCAGGAAGCAATCCTGCACTGGGCCCTGTCCTTTAGGGGCCCTCCTATTGCAAATAAATAAAGAACATGATACCTGGTCTCCTTTGTCACTCAGGATTCCAGTGTCAGCACTGCCACAGGGTACAGCCGTTAGCATGACTACCACCACTCAGGCCTTAGTAAGTTCAAAACAAAACTTCACTGTGTCCTAAAGCTGTTAAGATCTGTAGGTCATGCTGATGCTGACATCAGAAATGGATAGTGTTTCAGAGCACAGGGAGAACTTGGAAAGTGAAGGGCTTAGGTAAGAGTAGAAATCAATCAAATTTGTCACAACTTCTTTGCAGACAGCATGTGTGCAATATGTTTAATAACAAAATTGCATTTCCCATTAGTGCTGATCATCCGTTTTCTTTCTCCTCTTTGGGTCTATTCCCAATGTTAGAGGTATAAATGTGGCATTCAACACTTGCACATGGAGGCTAAGTCATATTTTGCAATATTAAACATTGCTCTGAAGTTTGTATGTATGTTGGTGTAGACATAATATATTTGAAGCATGATATTGATGGCAACTAGATGGACACTGAATTCTACTTTTGCAAAGTTTTATTTTTGTAAATATATTTAATAAGATACAATTAAATTGAAGGTATTTATGTGCATTATTATAATTTTATTTTACATTTTAATTTAAATAGATAGTTCTGAATACTTTAGAAAAATAACTTTTTGAGAAATATGAAAATAATTTTAATTTTATATTTTCACATTTATCTCATTTTATATTCTTTGATAAAAATACTTGTATTTAAAAAAATACTTGTATTTTGTAAACTTGAATAAATGTCTCATTATCTAATCTTTAGATCATTTAGAATGATTATATATTGGGATTATAATGGGAAAAAAAAGATTAAAATGGAGTTCAACAAAATCCAGCAATACAAATATAAAAATAGAAATGGATATATTCAAAAAGGCCATGTCCTTAAATACTTAAAAATTGGAAACAATAAAAGTGAGCAGCTTTCACATACCCATAAAAAAGCACTTATGCAGTTACTAGAACTAACAAAACCCTGAACAAATAGTAATAATTGAGAATATTTAACAAACACCAATATAACTGCAGAGTGAATATGGCTTATAAAAATTACGATGTGTCTAATCATAATGATGCTTTCCATGGTGCAAAGAGCACAGTTTTTTTTTTTTTTTTTTACCAAAATACAATAGTGGAAAATTTCTAGATTAAATTTCTAGATATGATTTTGAAATTTTATGCTAGAATGGTTGAATCCCTAAGATAGATAAAAATAGTGAAAGAAGTGATTATTATTTTGGGTGGAGGATTCAAAATGAGCCTACTAATTTATAGGTAATAAAGTAAGAGAAGAAGTCATGACTATAATAGAAAAGATAAATACTACTCAGTTCAACTAGAATATACCAGGAATTTTGTGCAGTCACATTGAACTGATAGAATTTATTATATGAATTGTTGAATTACCAGCATAAAAATCCCCAGGATATCAAAATTAATTATTATTTTATTGATTTTTAGATCTCTTGTTAAAAGAATAGTTTTGACTTAAAGTCAAGAACATCTCTCAATTGTCCTCATTCAAAGATTGTCTAGGGCAAGCCTATAATAATAATACTAAGTTGGTAGACAAAAAGGTACATGACAAAATTTTGGTCCATAATTCAGAAGCATAGTTTGTGTCTTGCATAAGTTATATTTTAACTTTTTTGGAGGAGACATGGCCTCAGTTGTTCCAATTTAAATATCATTCTAACATTCAGAGAGTTTATATGATATTTTTCTCATTTACCCGAATAGGAAACTCCTTGATGAAACATGTATATTTGACTTTTGTGATTTGTGATTTATTATAAGAAATATATGTTTGGTCTTTGTCCTCTTTCCTGGTACAGAGCTCCCCAACCCTTGGAATTTCCTAAGGATTGGGTGATAAAGGTGTCTTTTGCTATATTAATAAGGTGACTTTTGGAAAGCACCTGAGGATGGGGGCTGGATGCCAGTGGAATGAACCAATTGACTTGAGGGTTGGAATTTTCAGTGCACCCTTCTGACCTCAGGATAGGAGAGAGGGGTTGGAGATGGAATTCAATTACCAGTGGTTAATGATTTAATCCTATGTAATGAAGCCTGCATAAAACCCCCAAAGGGCAAGGTTCAGAGAACTTCCAGGTTGGTGTTCATGTAGAGATTTGGGCAGAATTGTGTGCATGGAGAAGGCATTGAGAGCTCTATACTCTTTCCCCATTTCTTGGTCTATGCATCTCTTCCATCTGCCTATTCCTGAGTTATATCCTTTTATAATAAACCAGTAATCTACTAATTAAAATTTTTTCTGAGTTCTTTGAGCCACTCTAGCAAATTAATTGAACCCAAGGAGGGATTCCTAGGAACCTGTGATTTACAGCCAGTATGTCCAGAAGCATAGCTAACAATCTGGGCTTTGTGACTGGCACCTGAAGTATGTGAAGGTGGGCGTGCAGACATTCTTGTAGAACCAAATTCTTAACCTGTAGGATGTGATGTTGTCTCTAGATGGATAGTGTCAGAATTGAGTTGAATTGTAGGACACCCTACTGGTGTCCAGAGAACTGCTTGTTGGTGTAGGGAAATCCTCTTCCCCAAGATGGAAACAAGATTTTAGGACACATTTAACTTACAACTATTTGTAAACACTATAGAAATGTTGACTAAATACCTTTGAAGTAACTAGAATTAATTTAAGTAAGATAGAATTTATACTGAAGAATTAAGCTAAACAACATTAATATCCACAAAGGTGAATTGTGTTTGGAGGAAATTGAAATAAATTTTGAATGTGTGTTCTCTCTACAATTATTAACCATTTTTAAAAATGTAAGTGATGTTAGCAAAATTTATCAAAAACCCAAACAGATCCAGGTTCTGCTATTTTACTTTTTAAAGAATTACAATATATGTTATATATTGTCATATATATAATACATGTATTTTTTTAATTTAGAGAATTTCTTTGTCTAAATGAAAAGAAACCATGTGACATATGCAACATTATGTGACATTCCAATAAAATATAAATTCTTGTATGTCTACATAGGAGAATATTCCTATGTACAAAATACTGATAATAAATTCTATAGACACTATTTTCTGGCAATAATAATTCAAGGTATAGTTTCAGTTAAGAAGAGATTTAGACAAATTGAACAAAATATTGATAATTCTGTTTTTTTTATTTGATTTCCCAGCATTAAAAATTTGTAATAAGAATAATTTTAAAAATAATGTATAGATGTAGACATTGTTTTAAGAGATGATAAATATGATGTGTGATAATTTATATGATAAAATTAAAATTTTTAAAAAATATCCTGTAATGATAACAATTTATCACATATGGTTCCATTGCAATGTTTAAACATGATATGTAAAGTACATTTGAATCTAGTGTTGTGTAAAAATTTTATTAAGACTTAACATTTCTTATTGCCTTAGCAAAGTTTCTCCAGATCAAAACTAATAAAAAGGAAAAAATATAGAAACAACAAGATTGTCTAATCTCACATTAGTTACTCCCAAATTACACAGATTGTGTCAAAAGCCTGATTCTGTTAAAAAATAAAATTCATCTAAGTAAAGTTGAAGATTTAATTGGCTTTATTGAGCTATTCATAAATTGGGCAGCATCCCAACTAGCAAGTAAAAAGGAGCTCTGAAGGACTACAAAAAGGGAAAAGTTTTTAAAGGCAGGACAAGGAAGTCATAAATGAAGGAAGGGTTGTTTTGGGTGAGGTCTCCTTCCTTTGGAGGACAAAGGGTCTAATAGGGGGTTACCTCATCTTCCTCTGGGGATTGGTAAGGGCCTATGTGGCAGATTAGCTCATTGGTGCTGACCAGAAAATTCCAGACTGACTGGTTAGAATTACATTCCTGGGGAAAGTCGAAACTGCAATTAAGTCATGTATTAAATCTTGGTTTGGTGTCATGGGCTTAACTCAAGTGACTCCATTTTGGGGCTGTTGCTTCTTTTTAACAGTCATAACAATATAAATAAGAGTTTTTTACAGACATGATGTCATAAAAATAATATGTAATAATCTATCAAATATACATGTCTTTATTCAATTATTCAACTGAACATTCACTGGCCTTTGAACAGAACATCTAGCCATATACAAGAATAATTGAATTGTCTTTGATAATTGCTGACTTTTAGTGATTAAAAAAATGCTTGTACTACACATATTTCAAAAATAGAGCAGAGAGTTGGAAACCGCTGATAAATTTATCCAAAAGCAGTTTCCAGGGGATTGTGGAAGAGGACAGTTTACAATGGGTTGAGGAGTTAATTGCATCTGAGTACTTGGGACTGGATCTTTTTATAAGAAGTATGACTGAAAAGGGAGTTGCCTGGCTGGCTTGATCAGTGGAGCATGCAACTCTTGCTTGATTTTGGGATTCTAAATTCAAGCCCCACGTTGGGTGTAGAGATTACTTGAAAATAAAGTCTTAAAAAAGAAAAAAACAAGTATGGCTGAGAAGTGAATGAGAGAGATAATGAAACACTGAGAGAAAGAAGCAATAGAGGAAGAAATTTGAAGATGGAATTGGGTCGGGGGAGGGAGAGAAACTGAGAGAAAGATAGGTATGGCAGCTATGAAGAAAAACTGTCTGATCCTTATGTTCTCCATAGCATGAAAGATATGGAAAGGAGCTGGTGTAATGGTGAGTGCAGAGGCTTCCCCAGTGGAAGGCCTTGTGGGGTGTGGGGGCATCAGTGGGTGTGAGCTGGGGGCAGGTAAAGATGGGCAGTCACCGTTGGTAGGTGGAACGCATGACCAGGTAAATTGGAATGGGGGAGCTTCTCAGAGAAGGGTAGGTGTTCAAGATATCAAATCCTAAATGCAAATCTTTCCTGATGTCAGGGACATTTTCATGGTTTGTTTATTTTTGAGAGGTGAAAAGGAATCTGGGTAAAATCACTAAGAAATGTAGACTCTCTCACTGAAAATCGTAGGTCGAGAGACTAGTGCCCAAATCACATGGCATCGAACTCCTCTGTACAAACTAGCTGGGATGACTGTTTCCAAAAATACTGATACATACGCATATATGAATGTAAACATGACTGCACAAGCACTTCCTTATTTCCAATTACAGCGAATGCATAAGTTAAGAAATGCATTTTACTTTTTATTGATTTCTCAGAAGCTTGTCAAAGGTTGAATAAAAAATGGCCAGATAGTCATTTTTTTTTTTTTTTTTCAAGATTTGCTGCAAAATCTTTGAGATGCTGTGGTGGAGTATGATAAAAGGGATGAAAGAAAGGGGGATAATTGTCATTCTATAATACCCTTATTTTCACACGTGATTTTAACAAAAGGATCAGTGTGTGGCCAGCTGAAGCATAGATACCTAAATCCAACAGTATAGATTTAAGGAAAATCAGAGGATGGAAAAAAAAACATTCTGGTAATTTCATATTGAAGTATTCAACAGTAATTGGCAGACTTGGTATAAGATAGACATTAATTCTAAGTTTTAAAATACTTTCTATTTCCTTCTTTATTCATAGGAATGTTTTACTGGATCACCATCTTGGGGCCTTGGGGATGCCACTTACCATTTTCTCATGTTTGGTTTCTCCAAACAGGTGTTAATATATTCTTCATAGGGCTTCTGGGATGGTGTGTCTCACATTTCACAATATCATAACATATGAATAAATATTTGATCCTTTTTTTAGTGCTTTATCTTCTTTTTCCAACTTGAATGCAGAGATGATGCAAGTTGCTTCTATATATCCCCCATGTTGCATGTAGAGGGCATAGCTTTGCAAAGTGTTTAGTATGGTATATGTTTATTAACAATTTTGAAACATCTCTGTTTGAAACAGAAGGGCTGTTGTTAACTCTCTCTCTTATAGATTAAAAAAATGGAGTCTCAGTATGATGGTAACCACATGTTTTTTTCTAAATTAAAAGTTAGTGTGACAGGCAATGTGGAACTGAGACATACTACTTGATAATACTTTAATAATTCTCAGATATATGTATACTCTCTCCTAAGATGTTATATGAGTTGTTGAAGGGTGAAAATCCAGCTTTGCTGGTGCTGACACTAGAGCCCAGAGCAAGGGATTTCTTGAGATGCGCTCCAACTAGGTAGGGATAAATGAGCGAGAGAAGGGCATGGAAATGATGTTGAATGCAAAATCTTTTAAGTAGCTTGGGAAAAAATAGGACAGCAATCTAGAAGAAGTGGTATTTATATAATAACTCTGAGTGCACGAATTGTCATTTTTCTCATCATTCCAGCATCCATAAATTGTTAGAACTCTACAAGTGAGAATGACTCAGAATCAGTACCTTTTTTAAATGTGAGGACTCTACCACTGTTGTTCATTTTAAAAGAAAACTTTTGTGTGATTTACATATATCCATTAAGGAATATCCATTGAATCTCAATTAAATTTGGGGGGAATATGTGCTTGATTCTATAGAGAAGGGAGAGAAAGATGCTACAAGAAAATAATGATTCTTTTTCCTTTAATTCACACTCATTTGTAGAAGAAAAAGTTTTAATGAAAGTATTAATTCAATGAAAATCATTAAACAAAACAATCTGTGGATTTAATTGTGGACTGTACATGGAAAGTTATTTCAAAGCAAATGTGTGGATTCAAACACTGGTGTTTAAAAATCTATGTAGTAATTGGCAATTTGACGTAATTTAATCATGGCATTATTTTTAAAGTGTCATTTAAAATAGCTTTTTTACTTTTGCAAATTTACTGTAAAAATAAGAAACACAATCAGCTTGAGGTAACTGCTATGATCACGTTGATCTCTAGCCCTCTAAATATGTGTTGTGAAATATATAGATTTCCACTCAAATGCAAGTTCTATAAATCCATCAGGGAGTGACTGAATGCGTAAATGCATGTTAACATAACTAAATCACAATGTATATGCAAATTTTTAAATGTGCAGTTTTCTCATAAAATATTTTTCTGTTAACTATATGTTTATACTTTTTAAAAAAGATTTTATTTATTTGGCAGAGAGAGACACAGTGAGAGAGGGACCAAGCAGGGGGAGTGGGAGAGGGAGAAACAGGTTTCCCACTGAGCAGGGAGCCCGATATGGGGCTCCATCCCAGGACCCTGGGATCATGATGCGAGCAGAAAATAGACGCTTAATGACTGAGCCACCCAGGCACCCCGATACTTTTTTTTTTTTAAAGATTTATTTATTTATTTGAGAGAGCGAGAATGAGAGAGAGTACATGAGAGGGGGAAGGGTCAGAGGGAGAAGCAGACTCCCTGCCGAGCAGGGAGCCCGATGCGGGACTCGATCCCGGGACTCCAGGATCATGACCTGAGCCGAAGGCAGTTGCTTAACCAACTGAGCCACCCAGGCGCCCCACCCCAATACTTTTTAAGGACCACATGTAACTATATGACTTTTAGCAGTACCTGATTTTGAATATTTAGATTATTTCTAATTCCTTTGCAAATTTACTTCTAAAATTTTCTACTTTATTGAATTATAATTGGTGTAGAACATTATGTACATTTAAGGCGTACAATATGATGATTTGGTGTACGAGTGTATTACTCAACAATCACCAGAATGAGGTCAGTTAACACATCCAGCCCCTCACACAGTTTCCATTTTTATTTGTGATCTTTTGCAATTTTAAACAGCACTGCAGCTGACATCCTTTGGCTACATTTTTGAATATATTTGTACTTATTTTATTAGAATCATTACCGAGGCATGGGGCTGTTAAAAATATGTGCCCATTTTAAAGATATACATCTCTCTCTCTCTATATATATATATTTCAAATTGTGCTAAAGAAAGATTGTGCCAATTTATATTCTCACAGGCCTAATAGTGTCCATTTTTTACTCTTACCATTGATGAGTTATAATTTTTATGCAGTTTGGTATTTTTAAAAATCATATTGCATGGTTTTAATGTTATTTGGTATGGTATGCTTAAATATTTTGTTAATATATTTGAGGCTCATTTCTGTTTTGTTGAAGATTTCAAAGACCTTATTTTTCTCATATTAATTAAACATTCTTTTCTTTTTATATTAGGGATTTGTCATAGAGATTTTAGTGTATCTCCCAATATTTTAATAATATTTAAATTTTAATTTTTACTTATTTATAGAAATTTTAATTACTTAATATTTTAATATTAAATGTATTTGTTTTCAAATTGATCTTTTCCTTTAAGATACTGCCTTTGGGGTCATATTTTGGAAGAGCTAAAATATAAATGATATTATATAGATCAATATTTCTATTTTCTTCTAACAGATTTTTTATATAAGCTACTATATATTTAATAAACTATTTTTAAAAATTTCTCCTACCACTCAATCTTGAATTTGCTGGAATTTTTTTTTTTTTTAAAGATTTTATTTATTTATTTGACAGAGAGAGACACAATGAGAGAGGGAACACAAGCAGGGGGAGTGGGAGAGGGAGAAGCAGGCTTCCCGTGGAGCAGGGAGCCCGATGTGGGGCTCGATCCCAGGACCCCAGGATCACGACCTGAGCTGAAGGCAGACGCTTAACAACTGAGCCACCCAGGAGCCCCGAATTTGCTGGAATTTATATTGTTATTGGAAATGAGGTTTATTTTCTTTTCACTGTATATTCTATATTGCCAACACTTAGGGAAGTGATGGAATTTTATTTGTCTGGTTTCTTCCCTTGCACCTTGGCTGAATTTTCTCATTGGTCAACTCACTGCCTCCTGATGCCCATACTTAGCCTGAGGCCCTGCCACGTAAAAGCCAAGAAGGGGCAGTGCTGCTCATTTTTCTTCCTGGGTGTTAGCAGTGAGGAGTTTTTCCAGAGACAGTGGTTGCATCATGATCTAATCTGCACTGATAGTCCCCAGACCTGACTTTAATGGTTAGTGGAGTCTGCTGGGGCTCCCTGCCTCCCTGCCTCCATCAGGGGCAGGTTTTCCTTTCATTCAGTGATCCAGGTGCTGGTCAAGTGACCTCTCACCTTAGTCTTGTCAGCATTGTTTCTTGCAGAAATCCCTTGAAATTTTGTGCAAGTGAATGGCACTGTTTCCTAGTGTTAGAGGTGTAGATTTTGCTTTTTGACATTCCTTTTGTTATATTAATGGGATTTGAGAGGCAGGGACCGTTAAGTATGTAGGCTCCATTTTTGCCTTGAACCAGAATCTTCAAGGTCCTTTCTGTTTGTTGGTTATCCTGTGGATATCATAATTTAGAGATTCAAAAGAGCAGAAATGAAAACACTTAAAATAGAAATGGTCGTTTCTTGAAGCTACATTTGCCTTTGTCTCCAACCATTTCCTATTACAGCTCTTAAGCTATGCTCTGCTATAATTGATGAGCACTGTCCTTGACAAGTAGATGAAGAATCAATGCATATCATCTACTTCTTGATTGCATAGAGGAGGCTCACAATCTGGGGGGAGGGGGATTTGTGATTTTTTTTTTCCTGCTGTGAATGTGTAGTCATCTACAATTCTGATCCTATTTCTAATTAAAGAATAGAATCAGTTGTTCACTTTTAGGAGCTTCAGGCAGGAAGGAACCATAATATTGAAGGAAGGAAGGCAGGCTTTTTAGTACCGCAGAAATCACAGCTCGCAGGTGCTTTAGCTATGTTGGTTGCTTCTGTGCAGTGGGATTTCCAACACTTCTACCACCCACTTATGTTTGAGCTTTAGAATAGCTCTTAGTGTTTGAAAGCATCAGTCTCTCGATAGCCAACACCGCATTTCTGGAGAAGTGGCCACAAGGCACAAGGACATGCAAGGGGGAGCTCACTAGCTGAATGTTCTGCCATGTAAAGCTGGTGACCTATATGTTGGCCATAGGGCATGGAGAGCATTAGAATGGTTGGTTGTTGTGAGTGGCTGAGATTGGGGGTGGGGTAGGCTAACTGACTTCTCTGACTCTGAGAATAGTCATCAGGTCTTTGGAACACAGGGACTGCAGGAAGTTTGCTATGCTCTTGTCTCATTAGTGAACAAGATGCTCACAACCACTCAGGAAGCTTCTCATAGTACCTAGATCTCAGGTAATGCTTAAGCCCAGCCAAGAGTTTCTTCTCCTTCTTTACCGTAAATAGAAATACCAGGCCTGTGTGATAGAGTTTTCTGGGCTCAAGTCTTTGCCTGCTATTCTGCAATGAGTTGCAGATCTGCTGGGATATTGTCTCCTATGTGAGCAACTCAGCTTCCCTTCTGAATATTTTATACATTCTGTGTATGCTTGGCAGAAAAAGGGCTTTCACCAGTGATGAATTCATAGTACACACACTTCCTGAACTGTTTAGTTTAATGACATCATTGGAAATTAGCCCTTGAAGGAAAAATTTAAATGAAATCCACAAACAAACAAGCCTTTGAATCAGCTAATAACTGCAGATGGGCCTAAAGAGGCCCTATATAATTAGACAGAACAACAGTTGGGAGGAAATTAATTGAGAGAAGGAGCATAAAGACCACTGGATTCTTTCACTACAGCCTTGAAAAATTATTTAATGCCAAAGGGAATAGAAAAGATCAGAATATGAAATGGGTGTAATCAATCAATACTTCTTTATTCTATTTATTGACACACTTCCTGTGTGTGGCCATGGGAGATACAAAAGAAAGAAAGGGAAGAAGAATTATTTATTTAATAGCTTCTGTGTGGTAGATGGGATACTTATTTTAAAAATATTTTATTATCTTTAATTTTGACAATATTCTGCAAGTTAGAGATTTTATAAGTAAAGATTTTACAGATGAGGAATCACCTCAGAGATGGAACAACGCTGCACAAAAGAACATGAATGTGAATGTTATTAACGGGAAAGTCCCCCTGTTTGTGGAAATGCAGAATATGGACTCCAACTGCAGCCAGAGTTCAAGGAAGGGAGGGGGCAACATAGGTTGGAGCAATCGAGAAAGGCTGCATGGAAATTAAGACAATAAATATGGCTCTTAACCCATAAATAGGATCTTAAGGGGAGGTCAGAGGGATTAGCTTTTAGGAAAAATATTCTCTTTTGCTACTTTTTTGTCAAGTCATTTTTTTTCTCCTGAAGGGATGACCTATAAATGAGGGAGGAGACTAGCAGGAGATTTTGTGAGTGTGTGTGTGTGTGTGTGTGTGTGTGAGTGAGAGAGAGAGAGAGAGACAGAGACAGAGAGAGAGGAGGGAGATGGGGGTAGAGGCAGTGGGTAGTCAGGGGAAACAACCTTGTGCAAGCTGGAGGAGGTGGTGGATGGCGGTGTGGAGAGCACTAGAGAAACATCTAGGGACAATTTCCTTCACAGCCTCATTTTTCTTACATGTGTGTGTTAGAGTGTGAGCTGCACTTGGTGGGGCTGTTTCTAAGGCTCTTCAGCATGCTGGTGACTATGAGGGAACTGGCTTAGCTGAAGCTAAAAAGTCTGAAATGGAGATTCTCCATGTGGAGGAAAATATACGTGTTTCCTTTAAGAATTTTTAACATGTTGAGTTTGTTTCAGAGTCAAGCATTAGAAAATTCACAATGTTATTTAACTGTTCTGGAAGGTAACTTTATAGTTCAGGAAGATCTTTCACTTCACTTCTTTTAGATTTTACCTTTGCAAGGATTCTGATGATGGAAAAGCTTATAAATATAATGTGTTACATACAATTATATATTATGTTTTATTATATTTTAATATAATCTACATAATTTAAACACAATATATTTAAATATATTATCTATTATAGTTTATTAATGTATTAAATATACAGTATATTAAATTTATATATGTATATAGCAGTGTATATATGTATATATAAATACATATATTTTTAACCCTGGTTTTTGCATGATGAAATCAAGGCTTTGAGGCATAATATAATTTGGCTGAGGACATACATCCGTATATCCTTTTGTGTTCAAGATGAGTACCATTGTTTTGGTAAAGATATTTATGACATTCCAGACAAGGCAGAATTTATGGATCTCTCTTCTCTGTTTACTATCCTGAGTAAACATTTTAATCACATTTATTACATTCTACAATCATTACTACTGCAGCTCTCTCTTGCTGTCTGTGCCTTATTGCTATTACCCAGAAATGCCTGACATTTAACAGGTTCTTATTAAATGTTTTTTGAATGAACTGATGAACAGAGCTTTGTGAAAATCAGAGAGACTGATTCTATGAATTTGGTGAGTCTAAACTGAAAAGGCTCCCCAATAGAAGGCTGTCTTATAATTTATACAAATAGGGGTGGCCATTCCAGACCCTTCACTTCTCTTTATGGCTGTCCTGCATCAGTCCACTTTGGCACAGGTGTGGTGTTAGAAACAAGTGAACGAGGTTCTATTTTCAAACTAAACAACAAGGTGTTTTCTACAGATAGACCATCTCTCTTTCACTTTGGCTTGAAAAGGTAGCCACAAGCTCAAGAGTCATGGCTTTAAAGGCAGAAGGGGGAGAAAAATTAGCGGCAAGAAAAACAACAGCAACAACAAAAAATTAATGGCAGGGTGGTAAATGTTCATTGAATGGATTTAATTATATTGTTAATTCGCAATCTCGTTGATTAAGTTTGAATCCCTGGGTGTCAGTTATGAGAAAGGTATTTAATTCTCATCATCAATGCTAATTTACTTTAGTTGAATATCTCACTTATCTTTTTAATATTTAAAATATTCTACACATATCAGAAGGCTTCCTACCTTGTTTAGGAAGCCAGTATCCAGTATCCTGAGGACAGCTATAAAAACGCCAATAGTGTGCTGAGATTGGTCTTGGAACATTAAGCCTGCAGCATACTAGGCAATATCCCTACAAAATTATCGTTAAGAGTGGGGACTCTGGAGTCTGACTGACCCCAGATTTTTTTTTTAAATTTGTGTTAGTAATTTATTGAAGTGAAAATTCAAATAACATAAAATTAACCATTTTAATCTTTTTTTAAAAAGATTTCATTTATTTATTTGACGGTGAGAGAGCACAAGCAGGGGGAGCAGCAGAGGGAGAGGGGGAAGCCGGCTTCCGGCTGAGCAGGGAGCCCGATGTGGGGCTCGTTCCCAGGACGCTGGTCATGACCTGAGCCGGAGGCAGATGCTTAACTGACTGAGCCACCCAGGTGCCCCCCTGAATTAACCATTTTAATATGAATAATTTAGTGATATTTAGTACATTCGTGGTCCGACAGCCACATCTAATTCCAAAATATTCCTAAACTTTCCTTCACTTTTTAATCAGTTTCTCCCCTTCCTCCCCTCTTCTCAATGCCTGACAAGTACCCATCTATATTCTGTTTCTAACACTGGAATGAGATCATACAGCATGTGGCCTTTTGTATCCAGCTTCTTTCACTTAGCATAATGTTTTGGAGGTTATTCACATTGTAGCAGGTATCAGCACTTCATTCCTTTTTATGATTAAATAATATTCCATTGAATGCATCTATCATGATTTGTCCGTTCATTTGTCATTGTTATTGTGAGTAGTGCTACTATTAACATGTGTATACATGTACTTGTTTGAGTACCTACTTTCAATTACTTGGGGTATACACTTAGGAGTAGAATTGTAGGGTCATGATTAGGTTAACATAGTTAATTCCATAATTAAGTTTTTGAGGACCCATCAAGCTATTTTCCACAGGGCCACAATAGCCAAACCATTTTGCATTCCCACTTGCAATATTCAGAATCTCAATTTCTCCACATCCTCACCAACACTTGTTATTTTCCATTGAACCTGATTATAACTATCTTAGTGGATGCGAAGTGGCACCTCATAGTGTTTTGTTTTGTTTTTTTTAAAGATTTTATTTATTTATTTGACAGAGAGAAACACAGTGAGAGCAGGAACACAAGCAGGGGGAGTAGGAGAGGGAGAAGCAGGCTTCCCGCGGAGCAGGAAGCCCGATATGGGACTCGATCCCAGGACCCTGGGACCATGACCTGAGCCGAAGGCAGACGCTTAATGACTGAGCCACCCAGGCGCCCCTCATAGTGGTTTTGATTTGCATTTCCTTAATGGCTATTTTGAGCATCTTGTCATGTGCTTACTGGCCATTTGGAGAAATGTCTATTCAAGTCCTTTTTCTATTTTGTAAACTGGATTGGTTTTCTTTTTCTTGTAGAATTTTAAGAATTCTTTTATAGTCCAGATACAGGACCTTTATCAATAAGTTACATGATTTACAAATACTTTCTCTCATTTTGTAGGTTATTCCACTTTCTTGATAAAGTCCTTTGTTATAGAAAAGTTTTCAAGTTTGTGAAATCTAATATATCTATTTTTTCTTTTGTTCCTCGTGTTATACCTAAGAATCCATTGCCAAATCCAAGGTCATGAAGATTTACCCTGTGTTTTCTTCTAAGAGTTTTATTATTTTAGTTCTTATATTTAGATTATTGATTCATTCTGAGTTAATTTTTATATGTAGTGTGAGGCAAGGGTCCAAACTCACTTTTCTGCATGTGGATAGCCGGTTGTCCCAGCACCATGTGTTGAAGAGACTACTTTTTGCCCATTGAATGACCTTGGCACCCTTATCGAAAACCAATTGGCAATAGATGTATGAGTTTATTTGTGAGTTCTCAGTTTTATTCTATTGATCTATATGTTTATCCTTATGCCAATATCACATTATTAAGCTTTGTGGTAAGTCTTGAAATCAAAACCTTGTTCTTCTTTTTCAAGATTGTTTTGACTATTCAGAGACCCTCATAAATAATTTTATATAGATATAAGGATCAACTTTTCCAATTCTGCAAGAAAGGCCATAAGAATGTTGATAGAAGTTGCACTGAATCTGTAGATCACTCTAGGTAATATAGACATCTTGACAATGTTAGATCTTCCAATTCATGAACACAGTATGTCTTCCATTTCCTTAAACCTTCTTTAATTTAATTCAGCAAATTTACAGTGTTCAGTGTATATGCTTTCATTTCCTTGATTAAATTTGTTGCTAATTATTTTTATTATTTTCAGTGCTATTGTTATTGGGATTTTTTAAAATTTCTTTTTCTAATTTTTCATTGCCGATGTGTAAAAACACAACTAACTTTTTGTTGATCCTGTGCCCTGCAACTTTGCTGAACATGTTTATAAAACTAGTAGTTTTCTTGTAGTTTTGGAGATTTTCCATGATAGGATTATGTTATCTGTGAATAAAGATAATTTCACGCCTTCTTTTCTAAATTGGATGCCTTTTATTTATTTTTCTAGCTTAATTGTTCTGGCTAGAACTTCCAATACAATGTTGAATAGGAATGATGAAAGTGGGCATCTTTGTCTTGTTCCTGATCTTAAGGGGAACGTTTTAGTCTTCCATCACTGAGTATGTTGTTAACAGTGGGTTTTTCACAAATGCCCTTTATTTATGTTGAGGAATCCCTTATATTCCTAGTTTTGTGTGTGTGTGTATTTTCTATCATGAAAATGTGTTGGATTTTGTCAAAAGTCTTTCTGTATCAATTGAGAAAGTTGTGTGTTTTTTTTTAATCTTTATTAATATACTATACTGATTGATTTTCTTATATTGAAGCACCTTTACATTCCTGGGATAAATACTATTTGGTCATGGTATATAATCCTTTAATATGCTATAGAAGTTGATTTTCTAATAATCTGTTGAGGATTTTTGCATCTATATTCATAACTGATATTGTTCTGTAATTTTCTTTTCTAGTGATGTCTTTATCTTTGGTGTCAGGGTAATTATGGCCTCCTAGAATGACCTAGAAAGTGTTCCCTTCTCTTCAATTTTTTGGAAGTGCTTGAGAAGGATTAGTGTTAATTCTTTACTTGTTTGGTAGAATTTGCTAGTAAAGCTATCTGGTTTGGGGATTTTCTTTGCTGGGAGGCTTTTGATTACTGATTCAATCTCTTTACTTGTAGGTCTGTTTAAATTTCTTCTTGAATCAGTTTTGGTAATTTGTGTTTCTCAAAATTTGTCCATTTCGTTCATGTTATCTAACTTGTTGGTATACAATTGCTCATAGTATTATTCTCTTATAATTATTTTTATTTCTTAAAACCAGTAGTAATATCACCACTTTTATTTTTTATTCTAGTTATTTGTGTCTTCTCTGTTTTTATCTTTGTCAGACAGCACTGTCTCTCCAGCATCCCATAAGTTTTGGTATGTTGTCCTTTCATATTTGTTTGTCTCAAGGTATTTTTTTTATTTCCCTTTTGATTTTTTCTTTCACCCATTAGGCATTTAAGAGTATGTTGTTTATTTTCCACATATTTCTGTATTTCCAGTTTTCCTTTTGATAATGATGTCCATCTCCATTCTATTATGTTTGGAGAAGATATTTTGTATGATTCCAATCCCTTAAAATATATTGAGTTTTTTTCGTGTGTGTGATCTACACATGGTCTATCTTGGAGAATCTTCCATGTACACTTGAGAAGAATGTGTGTTTTGCTGTTGTTGGGCAGTGTTGTATATATGTCTACTGGGTCTAATTGGTGCATAGTGTTGTTTAATTCTTGTATCTATTTGTTATCCTCTAAGTGTTTTCCTTTTAAAACATGTACAAAAATTTTTAAAAAGTGTTATAAACCAAAATGCAATAGGTACTATCTTTTATATTTACCTTTACTGGAGATCTTTATTTTTTCACTTAGCTTAAAGTTTACTGTCTAGTATCCTTTCATTTCATCCTGAGAAACTTCCTTTAGCATTTCTTGTAGGGTAGTTCTACTGGTAACAAACTTCTTCAGCTGTTGTTTCTATGGGAATGTCTTAATTTTTCCTTCAATTTTGAAAGATAGTTTTTACCAGATATAGAATTCTTGCTTGACAGTATTTTCCTTTCAGCACTTTAAATATATCATTTATTTATATCACTGCCCTTTGGCCTCCATGGTTTCTGAAGAGAAATTGCTTGTTAATTTTATTGAGGACCCTTGTATGTGACAAGTTGCTTCTCTCTTGCTGCTTTGAAGATTCTCCCTTTGTCATTGGTTTGTGATGGTTTAATTATAATGTGTCTCAGTGTGGATCTCTCTGAGTTCATTCTTGGAGTTCATTGGGCTTCTTATATGTAGATTCATGTCTTTCATCAAATTTGGGGGTTTTCAACTTTATTTCTTAAAATATTTAATCCTACCTTTTTCTTTCTTCTTTTTCTTCTGGAACTCCAATAATGCATGTATAGCTCTACTTGATGGTGTCCCACCATTTCCTTAGGCTCTGTTCACATGTCTTCATTCTTTTTTCTTTCTGTTCCACAGACTAGATAACATCTTCGTTTCCTGATTCTTTTGCCTTCTCCAATCTGTTTTTGAATCCCAATAGTGAATTTTTTCATTTCAGCTGTTGTTTTTTTCAGCCCTGTATGTAAAATTTATTTTTATTTACATTCTCACTTCATTCATACATCATTTTCCTACTTTTCTTTAAATGTTTGTTTGTGATTTCTTTCAGCAATTTGGGCCTATTAAAACAATCTATTTAAAATCTTTATCAGGGCGCCTGGGTGGCTCAGTTGTTAAGTGTCTGCCTTCTGCTCAGATCATGATCCCAGGGTCCTAGGATCGAGCCCTGCATTGGGCTCCCTGCTCAGCAGGAAGCCTGCTTCTCCCTCTCCCACTCGCCCCGCTTGTGTTCCCTCTCTCACTGTGTCTCTCTCTGTCAAATAAAAATAAAATCTTTAAAAAAAAATAAAATCTTTATCTAGTAAGCCCAGTGTCTGTGATCCTCAGGTAATTGTTGTCAATTAATATTCTTCCCTTCAATGAGCCATACTTTACTATTTCTTTGTATGGCTTGTGATTTTGTTACTGAAAATTGGACATTTGAATATTAAAATGTGATTGCTCTGAAAATCAGATTTCCCCTTCTTCTGGACTTGCTGTTCTTGATTATTGAAGGCTGAAGTTGTTTAGTGACTTTCACAAAATATTTTTGAAAAGACTGTATTATGTTTTATGTGTGGTCATTGAAATCTCTGTTCTTTTAACTTGGATTTAGCTAGTGTTTTGACAGATTTCCTTGAATTACAGGAGCATTTTATTTTAATTTTTTTTCAAGTTTTTATTTAAATTTCAGTTAACATACAGTATAATATTAGTTTCAGGTGCAGAATTTAGTGATTCATTACATACATACAACACCCAGTGCTCATCCCAAGTGCCTTCCTTAATACCATCACCTATTTAACTCATTCCCCCACCCATCTCCCCTCCAGTAACCCTCAGTTCATTCTGTACATTTAAGAGTCTGTTCCATGGTTTGCCTCTCTCTTCTTTTCCCCCTCTATGTCCATCTGTTTTGTTTCTTAAATTCCACATATGAGTGAAATCATATGGTATTTGTATTTCTCAGACTGACTTACTTTGCTTAGCATAACACTTTAGCTCTGTCCACATCACAATAAATGGCAAGTTTTCATTCTTTTTTATGTTTGAGTAATATTCCATTGTATATATGGAATATATATCCATGTCTTCTTTATCCATTCATCAGTCAATAGACATTTGGACTTTTCCCATAATTTGGCTATTATTGATAATGTTGCTATAAACATTGGGGTACATATATCCCTTCAAATCAGTATTTTGTATCCTTTGGGTTAATACCTAGTAGTGCAATTGCTGGGTTGTGTGTAGCTCTATTTTTAACTTTTTGAGGAACCTCTATACCGTTTTCCAGAGTGGCTGCACCAGTTTGAATTCCCACCAACAGTGCAAGAGTGTGCTCCTTTCTCTGTGTCCTTGCCAACACCTGTTGTTTCTTGTGTTGTTAATTTTAGCCATTCTGACAGGTGTGAGGTAATGTCTCATGGTAGTTTTAATTTGTATTTCCCTGATGATGAGTGACATTGAGCATCTTTTCATCTGTTTGTTGGCCATCTGTATGTCTTCTTTAGAAAAATGTCTATTCATGTCTTCTGCCTATTTTTTACCTGGATTATTTGTTTTTAGGTTACTAAGTTTTATAAGTTCCTTATAGATTTTGGATACTAACCCTTTATCAGATATGTCATTTATAAATATCTTCTCTAGTACATAGTTTGCCTTTGAGTTCTGTTTATTGTTCCCTTCACTGTGCAGAAGCTTTGTATTTTGATGAAATCCCCAATAGTTTATTTTTGCTTTTATCTCCCTTGCCTTAGGAAACATATCTAGTAAGAAGTTGCTATGGCCAATTCAAAGAGATTGCTTCCTGTACTCTCTTCTAGGATTTTAATGGCTTCTTGTCTCACATTTAGGTCTTTAACCTATTTTGAGTTTTTTTTTGTGTTGGTGTAAGAGAATGGTCCAGTTTCATTCTGCATGTTGCTGTCCAGTTTCCCCAATTCCATTTGTTGTCTTTTCCCATTGGATATTCTTTCCTGCTTTGTCAAAGATAAGTTGACCATATAGTTGTGGGTCCATTTATGGGTTTTCTATTCTGTCCCAGTGATCTGTGTGTCTGTTTTTGTGCCAGTACCATAGTGTTTTTATCACTACAGCTTTGTAATATAACTTGAAGTATGGAATGGTGATGCCTCCCACTTTGCTTTTGTTTTTCAGAACTGCTTTGGCTATTTGGGGTCTTTTGTGGTTCCATACATATTTTTGGATTGCTTATATATTAGCTCTGTGAAAAATGCTGCTGGTATTTTGATGGGGATTGCATTGCATGTGTAGATTGCTTTGGGTAGTATAGATATTTTAACAATATTTGTTCTTCCAATCCATGAGCTTGGAATATTTTTCCATTTCTTTGTGTCATCTTCAGTTTCTTTCATCAGTGTTTTATACTGTTCAGAGTACAGTTCTTTTACCTCTTTGGTTGGGTTATTACTTGGTATCCTATGGTTTTGGGTGCAATTGTAGATGGATTGATTCCTTGGTTTCTCTTCCTGCTGCTTCATTATTGATATGTAGAAATGCAACAGATTTTTGTGTGTTGATTTTATATCCTGTGCCTTTATTGAATTTGTGTATCAGTTCTAGCAATTTTTGAGGGGAACTCTTTTGGGTTTTCTATATAGAGTATCATGTCATCCACAAATAGTGGAAGGTTGACTTCTTTCTTACCTATTTGGATGGCTTGTAATAATTTTTGTTGTCTGATTACTGAGGCTAGGACTTCTGGTATTATGTTAAATAACAGTGGTGAGAGTGGACATCCTTCACAGGAGCATTTTCAAGTTTCCTTTTTTCTTCATTCAGTGTTTTCTTGTTTTTTTGTACACCTATGACTATTTTTCAGATTTCTGGGAAAAAAATGATTTTAACTCTTTCTTCCTTTTTTTTTTTAATATTTCTGTAAAAGGATGAGTGTTTGGAGCTACCTGCTGTACCATAGTGCTGATGTGCCTTGGTGGTCTGTTTTGTCCTAGATTTTTTTTTTTTTTAAAGATTTTATTTATTTATTCATGAGAGAGAGAGAGGTAGAGCGAGAAGCAGGCTCCCAAGGAGCAGGGAGCCCGATGCGGGACTCAATCCCAGGACCCCTGAGATCATGACCTGAGCCGAAGGCAGACACTTAACCATCTGAGCCACCCAGGCGCCCCTGTTTTGTCCTAGATTTTAATCTAAGTTCTGTCACTTATTAGCTGTAGGACACTAGATAAAATATTTTAACTTTCCTTGTGCTTCAATTTTCACATTTATTAAAAGTAGATAATAATAGAACCTTCCTCTAAGGTGTATTAAGAATTGAAGAAGATAATGCATTGTAAGTACTTAATGTCTGACTTATAACATGTGTTTAATATATGGTATGAATTATTATTAATAATGATTAACCTAATAATGAGTTAGAATGGAGTGTTGGTTTAATTTAAGATCACACATAACAAATGATTATAAAAAGAAATACTCTTAGTTGTTCCCTGAAATACCTGATTTTATCCCTGACATCATCTTGGATTTCATATTCCTATATTCAACTTTTTTATGTCATATCCAGAGAAAAGCCTGAGACTTTTATTGTTTAACATGTTCAAATCTGAGCCCTCGGTTCCACACCTTCCCCATTAAATCTACCCTTGCTCCTTTCAGTGTCAGCAATAAGTACCTTATTCCATCCAGTTGCTCAGGCCACAAACTTTGGAGTCTTTCTTGCCATTTCCCTTCCTTTGATATCCAATTTGTTACTCTCATGACTCACCTGAACCACTGAGACAGCCACCTAACTCCTTTCTTAGCTTTCATTCTTAACCTATACCCCTAAAGCTGATTCTTGACACAGCAACCAAGATAATTCTTTTCAAAAGGAAACAAGATCATGAAACTCCTGTACTCTGAACCATCTAATGACTTCTCATCACACCTAGAATAAAATCCACATTCCTCACTATAGCCGACAAGAACCTGTAGGGTTGGTCCCTGCTGCCCCCCTGTTCTCATTTTCTACTCTTTCCCTACCTACTTGGCTCTAGCGGTTCCAGCCTTGCCATTTCTTCACTATAGGATAAGCAGTTCTCTCTCAGGACATTTGCACTTTCTTTCTACTTTGCCTGGAAAAATCTTCCCACAGGTGTAAATCTTTCTTCCTTTTCTTATCTGTATTCAGCTCAGTATTATGTCTTTGGAGAGGCCTTTCTTGACCAGAAATAAGAAGCCTTATTTAAAGTAATATTCCATTAGTCCCATCCCATTTCCTACTGTGCATTTCTTTATAGAGTGATTACTAGAATGTAAGATCCATGTGAGTAGGGACTTTGTTTCATTCACTGCTATAATACTAACATCTAGAACTGTGTCCAATACATATTGGGCATTGAGTAATTTCTGAATGAAGGAACAAATGAATGAATTCTCCTCCAGAGAAAGAGAAGTTGAAGTAGAATAATAAACATAAATAAAATAGAATTTGGAGTGAGGCAGAATTTGATTTTCAACATCAGTTCTGTAATTTATTGGGAAGTTATTTAATCAGTCTGGACCTCAATTGGGAGGACATAAAACAGACACGGTAATATTTACTTTGGAAAGTTGTGCAGGAGCTTGGTTGTTAGGCATATGAATCCCTGGTATCATGATTGGCAAAAGGAAGTACTTAAATAATTGCAGCTGTTGCTATGGAGATTGTTCCTTACCCTCAGTTAGGTTAAAACTCATGAAACTCTTGTTCCTTTAAAGAGAGTGTTATATTTTGGCCTCTGGACTCATAGCTGCAGTATTGAAATTACTTGGTGTCTGACTATAAAGAAGCTGGGTTTTCCTAAAATTGCTCAGTTAGTTTAGAGGGGTTATCTTCTCTTGCTTATTGTCTTTCCCCTTCCAAGAAGGTGCATTTTGGTTCCTGTGTCTATGAGGAATCTCAAAAAAGATACCCTATATATTGATAAATGGAACCAAGCTTGCTGTTATGAACACTATTTTGAACTTTCAACTTATGAAACCAATTTCAATGGTGTCATAGTTAATTCTCTCTTGAAACTCACATACAATTTTTTTAGTGAATTGTTGAAAATTTAGTAAAATTGTATAGCCAGTCTTAAACTGTACTGTAGATCCTTCATCACAATGCAGCCAGAAGGAAATAAAACAGATTACATAAGCCATACCATCCACTCAACCCCATTGCTTTATATTCATAGACTAGTCCTTTGCCAGGGATTATATTTTATTGTGTCTAATTCCAGAGTTGGGAAATGGAGTTGCATTGATGATCAGAGGACTGGCTTGGTACACAGCCAGGTCCAAATGGCTGAAGCTTAGTGTTTGATTCTGCTGATGTGCTCTTTTTGCTCAGACACTGGAACATCATCCCAACTGTTTCCCTTGGCTGCTGCCTCTGCTGCAGGCCCTCACATGATGTTAAAGAAGCCCTGAGAATCAGTCTTTTAGACAGACATGAGCTAAAGGTTCTGACATAACTGCCCAAGGGATTGGCTTCAAGAGACTAAATTTGTACTGAAAAAAAAAAAAAAAAAAGGCAAAGTAAACCAGATTTAAGAAACCAAAGCACCAGAGGGTGGATGGGCACCTGGAGGATAAATGCTCTTAATTTTCTTTTTTCTTTTTTTTTTTTTTAGTTTAATGTTTTTTTTTTTTTTTTCTCAAGATTTTATTTATTTATTTGACAGAGAGAGACACAGCGAGAGAGGGAACACAAACGGGGAGTGGGAGAGGGAGAAGCAGACTCCCCGCTGAGCAGGGAGCCCGATGCGGGACTCGATCCTGGGACTCCAGGATCATGACCTGAGCCGAAGGCAGTCGCTTAACCAACTGAGCCACCCAGGCGCCCTTAATTTTCTTTTTTTAAAACAATAATTATGCGTTATCTACAATGCTGAGTGGTAAAGATGAAATCTATGCAATAACTGTGATTTGACAGCTGTACCATGCTTGCTGATACAGCTTTACATAGTGCATTATACAGTTCGTACTCAATTAATATTTTCCCTGCACAGTGGCTCTCATACACTTCTTTGTCCCCTGCCTTTGAATCAGCAGCCATGATACTTAAAGAGTCTTCATCTTGTTAGGGAGATGCATTATCTTGTTGGCCACCAAGAGATTGAAATGGGGGAACAGCTGGGAACCAGCAGGGATGGGTGGCAGGGGGGACAAAAGCTGTTCTGTAATGATTTCATTCCTCTTCTGTGACAGCTTCCTCCTGTGCTAAGAAGTGGATTCAACGTGACTGAGTACTCCATTCCTATTCTGTGGCAAGACAAGCCTTATAAACGGGAGTTGCAGAAGCTGCTCTATTTCCTTGTCACAGTGAAATAATGTGCTAAACCCCCAACCTGACACAGAGAAAAATCAGAGCTTAAATGTAACTGCAAAAATCCTCACATCTTTCTTTATTTTTCTTAGTAACCTAAATGGAGATCCTATGTGATCCTTAGCTTTGAGAAGTACTTTCCAGGGACATGGGATTTATTTTAAAAAGAGCTACTTTTAAAATTTGGATTCCAGTTTTTCACTGTGTTTTAATCAGAGGACTAAAGATATTTTGAAGACAGTTACTAAGTTCGGGTAAAAACTCAATTTATATCTTATATTAATTGTATTTCTTATTGCCTTCTTGTTCCCACACCCTGTTTAGATGGAAACAAATCAAAATAAAGGGGTTAGACATAAATAAATATGATGACAAAATCAAGTGTACTGATTTGGCCAGATGTGTCTGGTTTAGTGTCTGGAAACATAAAAAAAAAAAAAAATGCATGCACAAACAGTGTGAGGCATGGTTAATTATAATGAACATGTGAACATATGTTTAATTTCATATCTGTCCTAATCACTTTGCATATACTATTTCATTTATTATCCAAAACAACTCTGGAGATAGAAACAGCAAAGTAGAAATATGGTTAATAACATTTTTGCCAAGTTTTAGAAGTGCTTTAATAATATAGTTAGGTACACGAAAGGCAAAATGTCTTGTACATAATATAATTTATGCATAATAAATATTTATTTCCTTTTTAATTTGATATTTTAAAAAATCCTGGAGCTTAATGAAATCAAGTCACTTTTCCTAGGTTTTATTATTGGTAAATAATGGCATGACAGTTCTAGAACCCAGGTAGTATGGGATTCCCTTGGTAAAAAAGGGTTTTAAAACCCTGAATTCCTCCAACCTTGTCATTGAAAAGATTTTTCCATCTTACAGAAAGGAGGTGGGACAAACAGACTAGTAAGGCAATAAGGATTAGTGCATTCCTCTTGAGGAATGCAGTAAGAGAAAAAAATGTACAAGATCTGAAAGTTCCCTTTAAAAGTCTCCTTTGGCTTTAAATTCAGACTTGCTCGTTTTTTTTTATGTCTATTAATGAGTGAACTGGGATATGTATAAAAATATTCTCAGTAGTATTATTCATAATGGCCCTAATTAGAAAAAAGTCCATACATTCATTGACAGGAATGGATACAATTTAATATTTTATTTTATTTTATTTTATTATTTTTTAGAGTTCATATACAACCTATCTTTTAAAATTAAAAATATTTTTTTTTTCCATTCAGTACGAGCCCTCTTTAATACCCATCACCAGGCTAACCCATCCCCCCACCCCTCTCCCCTCTAGAATCCTCCGTTTGTTTCTCAGAGTCCATAGTCTCTCAAGGTTCGTCTCCCCCTCTGATATCCCCCCGTTCATTTTTCCCTTCCTACTATCTTCTTTTTTTTTTTTTTTTAACATATAATGTATTATTTCTTTCAGAGGTACAGGTCTGTGATTCAACAGTCTTACACAATTCACAGCACTCACCATAGCACATACCCTCCCCAATGTCTATCACCCAGCCACCCCATCCCTCCCACCCCCCACCATTCCAGCAACCTTCAGTTTGTTTCCTAGGATTAATAATTCCTCATATCAGTGAGATCTTATGATATATGTCTTTCTCTGATTGACTTATTTCGCTCAGCATAATACCTTCCAGTTCTATCCACGTCATTGCAAATGGCAAGATTTCATTCCTTTTGATGGCTGCATAATATTCCACTGTATATATATGCCACTTCTTTATCCATTCATCTGTTGATGGACATCTTGGCTCTTTCCAAGGTTTGGCTATTGTGGACATTGCTGCTATAAACATTAGGGTGCACGTACCCCTTTGGATCCCTACATTTGTATCTTTGGGGTAAATACCCAGTAGTGCAATTGCTGGGTCATAGGGCAGCTCTATTTTCAACTTTCTGAGGAACCTCCATACTGTTTTCCAGAGTGGCTGCACCAACTTGCATTCCCACCAACAGTATAGGAGGGTTCCCCTTTCTCCGCATCCCTGCCAGAATCTGTCATTTCCTGACTTGATAATTTTAGCCATTCTGATTGGTGTGAGGTGGTATTTCATTGAGGTTTTGATTTGGATTTCCCTGATGCCGAGTGATGTTGAGCACTTTTTCATGTGTCTGTTGGCCATTTGGATGTCTTCTACCCATTTCTTGATTGGATTCTTTGTTCTTTGGGTGTTGAGTTTGATAAGTCCTTTATAGATGTTTGATACTAGCCCTTTATCTGATCTGTCATTTGCAAATATCTTCTCCCATTCTGTCGGTTGTCTTTTGGTTTTGTTGACTGTTTCTTTTGCTGTGCAAAAGCTTTTATCTTGACGAGGTTCTAATAGTTCATTTTTGCCCTAGCTTCCCTTGCCTTTGGCGATGTTTCTAGGAGGAAGTTGCTGCGGCTGAGGTCGAAGAGGTTGCTGCCTGTGTTCTCCTTTAGGATTTGGATGGACTCCTGTCTCACATTGAGGTCTTTCAACCATTTGGAGTCTATTTTTGTGTGTGGTATAAGGAAATGGTCCAGTTTCATTCTTCTTCATGTGGCTGTCCAATTTTCCCAACACCATTTGTTGAAGAGACTGTCTTTTTTCCACTGGACATTCCTGCTTTGTCGAAGACTAGTTGACCATAGAGTTGAGGGTCTATTTCTAGGTTCTCTATTCTGTTCCATCTATCTATGTGTCTGTTTTTGTGCCAGTACCATACTGTCTTGATGATGACAGCTTTGTAATAGAGCTTGAAGTCCGGAATTGTGATGCCGCCAGCTTTGCTTTTCTTTTTCAACATTCCTCTGGCTATTCGGGGTTTTTGTGGTTCCATACAGATTTTAGGATTATTTGTTCCATTTCTTTGAAAAAAGTGGATGGTATTTTGATGGGGATTGCATTAAATATGTGGATTGCTCTAGGTAGCATTAACATCTTCACAGTATTTCTTCTTCCAATTCATGTACATGGAACGTTTTTCCATTTCTTTGTGTCTTCCTCAATTTCTTTCATGAGTATTTTATAGTTTTCTGAGTACAGATTCTTTGCCTCTTTGGTTAGATTTATTCTGAGGTATCTGATGGTTTTGAGTGCAGTTGTAAATGGGATCGACTCCTTAATTTCTCTTTCTTCTGTCTTGTTGTTGGTGTATAGGAATGCCACTGACTTCTGTGCATTGATTTTATATCCTGCCACTTTACTGAATTCCTGTATGAGTTCTAGCAGTTTTGGGGTGGAGTCTTTGGGGTTTTCCACATAGAGTATCATATCATCTGCAAAGAGTGAGAGTTTGACTTCTTCTTTGCTAATTCGGATGCCTTTGATTTCTTTTTGTTGTCTGATTGCTGTGGCTAGGACTTCTAATACTCTGTTGAATAGCAGTGGTGATAGTGGACATCCCTGCTGTGTTCCTGACCTTAGGGGGAAAGCTCTCAGTTTTTCCCCATTGAAAATGATATTCACTGTGGGTTTTTCATAGATGGCTTTTATGATATTGAGGTATGGACCCTCTATGCCTATACTCTGAAGAGTTTTGATCAAGAAAGGATGCTGTACTTTGTCAAATGCTTTTTCTGCATCTATTGAGAGGATCATATGGTTCTTGTTCTTTCTTTTATTAATATATTGTATCACATTGATTTACGGATGTTGAACCAACCTTTCAACCCAGGGATAAATCCCATTTGGTCTTGGTGAATAATTCTTTTAATGTACTGTTGGATCCTATTGGCTAGTATTTTGGTGAGAATTTTTGCATCCATGTTCATCAAGGATATTGGTCTGTAATTCTCCTTTTTGATGGGGTCTTTGTCTGGTTTTGGGATCAAGGTAATGCTGGCCTCATAAAATGAGTTTGGAAGTTTTCCTTCCATTTCTATTTTTTGGAACAGTTTCAGAAGAATAGGTATTAATTCTTCTTGAAATGTTTGGTAGAATTCCCCTGGGAAGCCATCTGGCCCTGGGCTTTTGTTTTTTGGGAGATTTTTGATGACTGCTTCAATTTCCTTAGTGGTTATAGGTCTGTTCATGTTTTCTATTTCTTCCTGGTTCAGTTTTGGTAGTTGATACATCTCTAGGAATGCATCCATTTCTTCCAGATTATCTAATTTGCTGGCATAGAGTTGTTCATAATATGTTCTTATAATTGTTTGTATTTCTTTGGTGTTGGTTGTGATCTCTCCTCTTTCATTCATGATTTTATTTATTTGGGTCCTTTCTCTTTTCTTTTTGATAAGTCTGACCAGGGGTTTATCAGTCTTATTAATTCTTTCAGAGAACCAGCTCCTAGTCTCGTTGATCTGTTCTACTGTTCTTTTGGTTTCTATTTCATTGGTTTCTGCTCTGATCTTTATTATTTCTCTTCTTCTGCTGGGCTTAGGCTTTATTTGCTGTTCTTTCTTCAGCTCCTTTAGGTGTAGGGTGAGGTTGTGTATTTGAGAGCTTTCTTGTTTCTTGAGATAGTCTCATATTGCTATATACTTTCCTCTTAGTACTGCCTTTGCTGCATCCCAAAGATTTTGAACAGTTGTGTTTTCATTTTCATTTGTTTCCATGAATTTTTTTAATTGTTCTTTAATTTCCTGGTTGACCCATTCATTCTTTTAGTAGGATGCTCTTTAGCCTCCATGTATTTGAGTTCTTTCCAACTTTCCTCTTGTGATTGAGTTCTAGTTTCAAAGCATTGTGGTCTGAAAATATGCACGGAATAATCCCAATCTTTTGGTACTGGTTGAGACCTGATTTATGACCTAGGATGTGATCTATTCTGGAGAATGTTCCATGGGCACTAGAGACGAATGTGTATTCCATTGCTTTGGGATGGAATGTTCTGAATAGATCTGTGAAGTCCATTTGGTCCAATGTGTCATTTAAAGTCTTTATTTCCTTGTTGATCTTTTGCTTAGACGATCTGTCCATTTCAGTGAGGGGGGTGTTAAAGTCCCCTACTATTATTATATTGTTGCTAATGTGTTTCTTTGCTTTTGTTATTAATTGACTGATATAATTGGCTGCTCCCATGTTAGGGGTATAGATATTTACAATTGTTAGATCTTCTTGTTGGATAGACCCTTTAAGTAGGATATAGTGTCCTTCCTCATCTCTTATTATAGTCTTTGGTTTAAAATCTAATTTGTGTGATGTAAGGATTGCCACCCCAGCTTTCTTTTGGTGTCCATTAGCATGGTAAATGGTTTTCCACCTTCTCACTTTCAATCTGGAGGTGTCTTTGGGTCTAAAATAAGTCTCTTGCAGACAGCATATCAGTGGGTCCTGTTTTTTTTTATCCAATCTGATACCCTGTGTCTTTTGATTGGGGCATTTAGCCCATTTACATTCAGGATAACTAATGAAAGATGAATTTAGTGCCACTGTATTGCCTGTAAGTTGACTGTTACTGTACATTGTCTGTGTTCCTTTCTGGTCTATGTTAGTTTTAGGCTCTCCCTTTGCTTAGAGGACCCCTTTCTATATTTCTTGTAGGGCTGGTTTCATGTTTGCAAATTCCTTTAGTTTTTGTTTGTCCTGGAAGCTTTTTATCTCTCCTTCTATTTTCAGTGCCAGCCTAGCTGGATATAGTATTTTTGGCGGCATATTTTTCTCATTTCGTGCTCCAAATATATCATGCCAGTCCTTCCTGGCCTGCCAGGTCTCTGTGGATAGGTCTGTTGCCAATCTAATGTTTCTACCATTGTAGGTTACATATCTCTTCTCCCGAGCTGCTTTCAGGATTTTCTCTTTATCTCTGAGACTCGTAAGTTTTACTATTTGATGTTGGGGTGTTTACCTATTTTTATTGATTTTGAGGGGGGTTGTCTATGCCTCCTGGATTTTGATGCCTGTTTCCTTTCCCAAATTAGGGAAGTTCTCTACTATAATTTGCTCCAATATACCTTCTGTCCCTCTATTCTTCTTCTGGGATCCCAATTATTCTAATATTGTTTCATCTTATGGTATCACCTATCTCTCGAATTCTGCCCTTGTGATCTAGTAGTTGTTTGTTTCTCTTTTTCTCAGCTTCTTTATTTTCCATCATTTGGTCTTCTGTATCACTGATTCTCTCTTCTGCCTCATTTATCCTAGCAGTTAGAGCCTCCATATTTGATTGTACCTCATTAATAGCCTTTTTTATTTCAACTTGGTTAGATTTTAGTTCTTTTATTTCTCCAGAAAGCGTTTCTCCTTATCTTCCATGCTTTTTTCAAGCCCAGCTAGTATCTTTATAATCATCATTCTGAACTCTAGTTCTGACACCTTACTAATGTCGTATCGTTTAGATCCCTGGCTGTCGGTACTACCTCTTGTTTTTTTTTTTGAGGTGATTTTTCCATTTTGTCATTCTGTTCAGAGGACAATAGCTGAATGAGGGAATAAAATGCTAACAGGCTAACAACGACCCCAGAAAAATATACAGTAAACAAATCAGAAGAGACCTGAAACCAGGGGAAAAGAAAGGGAAGGAAAGAAAAAAGAAAAAAAGAAAAAGAAAAAGAAAAAAGATTTTAAAAAAAGAATATGATCAAATATGATCAGGCTGGTGCATAGATCAGTGCCACACACTAGATTTTGGGTGTATTTTGGTCTGTTAAAAGAAAGTGACTCCCAAAGTTTTAAAGAAATAAAATACTATATATGTACAAAAATAAAGGTAAATACAATGAAGGAATGGAATATGACTCTAAAGGTGAAAATTATAAAAGATTTTATAAAAGGAATTAATTAATAAGATAAGAAGTTGGTTGAAAAAAGAAAGAAGAGAAATTAAAAAAAAAGAAAAGAAATAAAAGGGAGAGAATGTGATCAGGCAGGAGACTAGAATAAAGCCATACACTACAGATTTAGGTTATATTTTGGTCTGTTAGAAGCAACTGTATCCCAAAATTTTAAAGAGAGAACAACTTATATATATACCAAAATTAAGGTTAACTACTATGAAGGGATAGAATATGACTCTAAAAATGAAAATAAAAAAGATTTTTTAAAAAGGGATTGATAAGATGTTGGTTGAAAAAGGGAAAAAGAAAAATTAAAAAAAAAAGAAAATTGAAAATTAACTTTGAAAGATTAAAGAATCATGGGGGAAAGGCTGTGAATTCTATGTGCATTATTCCCCTACTGCTGGAGTTTTGCAGTTCTCATTGATTTTGGTAAACTTGGTCTTGGCTGGATGTTCTTGCTGATCTTTTGGGGGAGAGCCCTGTTGCCGTGTTTCTCAAATGTCTTTGCTGGAGGCAGAATTGTCCTGCCTTTGCCAGGTCCTGGCTAAGTAATCTGCTCGGGTTTGCTCTCAGGAGCTTTTGTTCCCTGCAAGCTTTCCACACAGCTTTGGAGGACAAAAGTGAAAACAGCGGCCTCCCAATCTCTGCCCTGGAGGAGCCAAGAACACGGGGCCCCACTCCTCAGTGCGCCGCCAGAGAAAAGCAGTCAACCCCTCCCATCTCCCCAGTCTCCGGCCGCACTTTGTGCTCACCCAGCCTATGACTGAGCATTTCTATCTCTGGCACCCGACCCGTTTGGAATCTCCAAACCCAGCAAGATTTCTGCGGTGTGCTCCCACGCTGCTCCCCCCAGGGGAGAAAGGGGAGTCACCCCGGATGTACCGCTTCTTGGGTCCCTGCTGGAGGAGCAGTGGCCCAACTGTGCCGTGGATCACGGTTTATGGCAACCTTGAGCTGAGAGCCCACTCCTCGGCTCTGTCAGCCGGCTTCCCCGCTCAGACACCTGGGAGCTCTGCTGCACTCAGCCACCCCGGTCTTTCTGTGACCCTGAGGGTCCTGAGACCACACTGTCCCCATGAGGGTTCCACCCCCCGCTTAGCCACTGGAGCAACGTCCCTCAGCAGAGCTGACTTCTAAAAGTTCTGATTTTGTGCTCCGCTGCTCTAGCACTTGCCCAGTAGCAGCTGATGGAGGCCCCCTCCCCCACTGTCTATCCTCCCGAATATTGCCTCGGATTCACTTCTTCACACGTCCTACCTTCCAGAAAGTGGTCGCTTTTCTGTTCAGAGAGTTGTTGCTATTCTTTTCTTCAATCTCCTATTGAGTTCATAAGTGTTCAGAATGGTTTGATCCCTATCTAGCTGAATTCCTGGGACCAGATGAAATTTAGGTCTCCTACTCCTCTGCCATCTTGCTCATCCCCCCCCAATTTAATATTTTATATAAGGGAACACTATACACCAATGAACATGAGTGAATGTCTGCTATACATTCATTAGATAAGCACATGGGAATATCTCAAAAACATAACAATGAGCAAAAGAAGCTAGACCAAAGATACATACTGTATAATTCAATTTACAGAAAGGTGAAAAATAAGCAAAACCGAACTACATTATTTGGAGGCTCACACTAAGTATTAAAATTATAACAAAGAGCAAAAAGTAATGGTCACCATAAAAGTGTGATCAGGGTTATTTCACGTACAGTTGAAAGTTTTGATTAAGAACAGTATATTGAATGCTTTTAGGATGCAAAATGGGGTTTTTGGTTTATTTGTTTGCTTTGTCCTTGGAGGTCATTTTAGGAATGTTTATAAAAATTTATTACACTGAACATTTATATTTTATAAATATTTCTGTATGCATGCTGCCTTTTATATTTCACAATAAAAAAAAAAGTTTAAAAAAGAACAGAAAGATTCTTCCTGTTGGGAAGACATATTTCTGTGATAAGGGAAGTCATAGAAGGGGTTAGAATATTGACTCCTGTCCTCCTTGTGTGCCTTATCCCCTGTTGGAATGGATGCCAATCAGGCCAGCAGGGTCAGCTGTCTGCCCTGTCACTTCATGATCTGAGCACAACAGGAGGCCTGGGCCACTGGGGAAATGCCTGGATCTTTCCTTCATGCAGAAGATGGGAGAAGAGTTGGAAATGATTTGGATAATGTTTGACACTGTTTGTACAAAGAAATAAAGGGACAGTGAATCATTGTAGCAAGTTTGCCTCTTGGGATTCTGCAATTTCTCTCTCACGGCAATAGAAAGAACCATTCTCTACTCAGACCATGAAGAGAAAACATCCTTATTTTCAGCCGCTCCGAAACATCAAGTCAATCTCACTCCAAAATCCCTTACATCATCATTAGTGGTCGTTTTGCATGGTTGCTGAGCTTAGTTCAGGGCCTGCTCATCTGTGAAATTAGGTGTGTCTGCCCCCCAGTTCTCTGAGTGGAAGTGTTCCAGGGAGGACATGCAGTTGAAATAAGTCCGCTTGGGGGTGAAGGGTCCTGTACAAAAGAAAATACTGCCCTCAGAACGGGGACTACCTCAAGCGGAAGCAGCTAAGGGGACTCCGGGGCTGAGAGCAAGGCTCAGGAGCAGAGGCTGGGAAGCTGTCCATGCTAGGGATGTCCGATTGGCTTGGAAGTCAGGGCCGTGGCTACTTGTCTTGGGGAAAACATGGCATTTGCATTGAGGTCCAGAATGAGGATTGAGTCTGAGTAGGGTACAAGGGCTTCAAGTGATGCTGACTTTAAAAAAGAGAGAGAAACCTAGCTTGAGAGAATACACAATCTCCTTGGCTTTGCTGCTCAGTCAGTTCGTGCAGGCCGGGCGGGTCCCGACCTCGCTGCACTATTTCCCGTCAAGTCTGTATCCAAACAGGACAGGAAACCAGGTGCGCCCTGGAGGGCTGTGTTCCTACTGCCTGAAGGAACCTGGAACAGAATTCTAAGAAGGTAAATAAGGTTAAAAAATTAGATTTTCCCTCACTCGCTCCATCTGTCCACATGGGTCTGATTTATTTTTTATTTTTTATTTTTTTAGCAAAAGAAGATATCTCCACTGGCTTGTAAGCAGTCTGAGGCATTTTGGTGATTAATAGATTATTCTGTTTATTAAAGAGCACATAGAAAATTACAGAGCCACTTGTTCCTTTTAATTTACTGAGCTCCTTATATCAAAGCAGAAAGATTGAGTCCTCTGCCTTTTGTAATTGTCTGCAGATGCTGCACAATCTGACTAGTGGAAATACACATAATTGCAATTTAAATCTAGTTTAACGGAGGGGGGGGGTTCATGGAAAGCACATCCACCAGCTGTGTGATGTTAAACAATTTCAATACCACTCAATGCCAGGACTCCCTCATCTCTAAACTGGAGATAACCACCTTTTAAAGACTGTTTATGAGATTTACACACACACCCACACACCCACACACGAATATGTATAATCTCTTTAATTTCATTTAATCCTATATGTATGTATATATAATAAGGCACATCATACCATGCTCAAAAACAAAAGGTATGGTGCCATGCTTTTCTCCAAATGTTGGGGTAGCAAAGTAATGCTAATTTTTAATTGAATTTTGAATATTTTGGAATATTTTATGATCCGTGTTTTATGATATATGAGTAATTCTGAAAATAATTTAATGAAAATGATTTAAACCTCCTTAATATCTTTAATCAAGATCTTTCTTTTTTATTCCTCAATTTATTTAAACTAAAAAAAAAAAAACCACCCAAAAAACAGTTTACCCATTTCTTCCAACCCCTACCCCCTGCCTCTTGCAACCACCAATCTCTTCTCTGTACCTACGAGTTTGCTTTTCTGGTTTTGTTTTTATTTTTGTTTTTTAGACTTCACACAGAAGAGAGATCGTATTTGGTATTTGTCTTTCTCTGTCTGACTTCACTTAGTATAATTGCCCTTAAGGTTCATCCATTTTGCTGCAAATGGCAGGATTTCAGGCGTTGTTTTTATAATTTATAAAGAGAAAACATTGTTAATTTCAGTGACCCCAAGAACATCAGGTTGGTCAGATTGAGCAGGTCAGTGCTCTTCTTAAAATTTAGTTTTTATTTTTATCATTAAAAATATGTCTGTTTTAGGACCCAGTTGTCCTTCTGGGTTTGTAGGTAAAGCTCACAGCAGCATTCCCCTGCTCTCTCAGCCATCTCTACTTCTGTATCTCTAAATATCATGCTTAGATTTCATTTCTTGGTTTTATTAATGCTTGGGTAGAGCATTAGTAACTGAACTTCTTTGCCCATCCGCATCACACACATGCAAACAGCCTCGTTACCCTCTCCAGTAGAGAGGCATTGTAATTTTGGTTTGGTCAGTGTTTCTCAAACTTTAGCAAGCAGAAATTACCTTAATACCTTGTTAAAATACAGATTTCTTGGTCCCACCCTTTTCTAGTTCAGTAAGGGAGGATCCAGAGAAATAGTATTTCAGTTCTCCAAGTGATGGTGATGATGCTGTTTGACTGGCTTATGGACCACAATTTAGGAGCCACTGGGTGAGATAAACATTTTATCTTCACAGAGCTGAGTCCTGTATGTATACTGCAGTTGCTTTCTTTTTCTCACCAACTTTTTTTTTGTTCTCCCTGAAGTTAACTATTATCCTTTTCCCATTTGATTAGCTTTTGTATAACTAATTTATAGCTATCATTAATTTATACTTGAACTCTCTCTTAATGGTGCAAATCTCTTAATACGTTCAGATTCATGAGGCAATTTTCAATATCATCTTCTTTAAAAATAAATACCCCAGAGGGTTTTGACATACTCCAATGTGGACTAGCTCTTTTTTTTTTTTTTTTTAACATACAGTGTTGTATTAGTTTCCAGTGTACAATATAGTGATTCAGCAGTTCCACATATTACTCATGCTCATCAAGACTAGGGTAATTTTAGGACTAGCTCCTCTTTTTGACTGTCACACACAGCTGCCAAGTTGTGTCCTCTACATTCTAGTTCTTGTACCTTTCAAAATTTTTGTTTGATTGTATGAGTATCCGTAATATCCTTCATACCTGATTTAATGTTTGCTGAATAAAATCTATCTTGAGAATAATTTATTTTTGAAAGCCTTGTTCCATGGTCTTTTGACCTCCAGTGCTGTTATTGGGTAATCTACCACCATCTGATTCTTGATCCTTTGTAAGATACAGTTTTCTCTTTGGAAATGTTAGAACCTTTTCCTAATCCCTAGTGTTCTAGAATTTTAAGGGGTGCCAGCCTAGGTCTGTTTTCCATTGTGCTGAGCATGAAGTGGGCTCTTACAAAATGGAAACTAACATCCTACAATTCTGAGAAACTTTCTCAAGTTATCTCATGGATAATTTCTTATCTTCAAATTTCTATGCCCTGTTTTTCTGGGACTCCCATTACATGTGTGTTGGGCATTCTGAAAAGATTGTCCAATTTTCTTCTTTCTCTGTTTTCCAACTTGTTATATTTAGGTCCTACTTTCTGAAAGATTTCTTCAAGTTTACTTGTTCTATTATTTTTTTATTCTTAATTCTTAACATCTCTTTTTGGCTGTTCTCTTACTAGTTTTCAAAAAAAAAATTTTTTTAAGTAGCTTGTTTTGCTTTATAGATATATCTTTTATCTCTTTTAGGGTATCACTACAGATTTTAAAAAGCTCCCCCCGACCCTGGTACTATCTCTGTGTCCTTCCTGTTGCTCTCTGTGTTAGTTTTCTTTTTTTTTTTTTCTCTTTTTTTTTTTTTTTAAAGATTTTATTTATTCATTTGACAGAGAGACACAGTGAGAGAGGGAACACAAGCAGGGGGAGCCCTAAAGGGAGAGGGAGAAGCAGGCTCCCCGTGGAGCAGGGAGCCCGATGTGGGGCTTGATCCCAGGACGCCAGGATCATGACCTGAGCTGAAGGCAGACGCTTAATGACTGAGCCACCCAGGTACCCCTTTTTTTTCTCTTTTATAGAGAGTTTTTCCTCAAATATGTGGTAATTATTGTCAATTTCTATTTAAGAGTGGGCCTCTAAAAAGCTGACTGGATGCTTTGTATCAACAAAAGGAGTGTTTGTCTCTCACTAAACTCCACACTGCCCAGGACCAGTGAGCCCTGTCTTCTTCTGTCTTTGCAGAGACAGGGTAAGTGATGTGGTAGAAAGTCCGTAGGATTTAATATACGAAAACCTGCATGTGGGGTCCTGAATCCCCCTCTTAGAAGATGTATGAACTAGAGCAGATGTCCTGTTCTCCCAGTGCCAGCTTGAATACCTAGAATAGTGCTTGGCATGTTTTGAGTGAACAAATATCTTCAACTGAGAAGTGTAGACTATAACACCCTCCTCCTCACTTTGTGGAGATACATAATTAAGAGAGTGTGTAAAAGTCCCTCCGAATTGTAAAGTTCTCCTAAAATTTCAGAGACTATTCTTAAAGGGACATTAACACTTACCGCACAAGTGCAATATTGTAGGGCAGACACGATCTTGGCCAATTTCATAGCATGGTGCATCCTTCGTGATATACATGCTGGTATGGATGTAGTGCTTCTGGAAAATCAGAAGCATTTTTGGAATATATGAAAGCTATCATGGAGAAGAGCAGGTGGGATTCAATGGAGTGGCAGTGGGACAGGGAAGTCATGTGATGTACACTTTGGCTTTTTATCAGGAGGAACTTTCTGTCAATTAGAACTTTGAATCAAAGAGATGAGCTGTCTTGATAGTTGGTGGGTTTCCTGTTCCCAGACAGTTAAAGCAGAATTGTCCAAAAATATTGCAAAGGAAATTTCCTGTTAGGCATGGATTATGCTGTTAGACTAAATGCTCTCTAAAATCGTTTCTGTCTTTAAGATCTTAGTTATTACAGAATTACAGATTTTAAAGCTACAATCAATATTCCAAAGGCCAGAAAACAGACATAAATGTTCTGAGTCAGATTTACTTGGGATGTTTTAGAAACATCTTTTGAAATGAATCAGTGAAGGAACAAAAATTCCCATCACAGGAGCACCTCGGTGGCTCAGTCTGTTAAGCGTCTGTCTGCATTCAGCTCAGGTCATGATCCTGGGGTCCTGGAATCAAACGCCATGCTGGGTTCTCTGCTCAACAGGGATTCTGCTTCTCCCTTTCACTCTCCCTCTGTGCTCCCCTCCCCACCTCTCTCAAATAAATAAATACAAACTTTAAAAAAATTCCCATCACATCTAAATCCTTGGAGATGATTCTGTCTTTAGAAAATATAATTTGAAGCACCTGGGTGGCTCAGTCGTTAAGCGTCTGCCTTCGGCTCAGGCCATGATTCCGGAATCGAGCCCCACATCGGGCTCCCTGCTCGGCGGGAAGCCTGCTTCTCCCTCTCCCACTTCCCCTGCTTGTGTTCCCTCTCTCGCTGTCTCTCTCTCTCTCTGTCAAATAAATAAATAAAATCCTTAAAAAATATATAATTTGATAACAGCTTTGAAAGGTCAAAGTCCCCCCCCCCCCCCCCCGCCCAGGATGGTGTCTTCATGGAGGCTAGTCCTTTATTTGATATTCTCTTGAGGAAATGACAGGCATTTGGGAAATGTGGACAAGAAGGATGGTGTGCTTCCAGTAAAGAGCAAGGTTTCTTTCTTGCCTGGGCTTGTTGCCCAGAAGACAGGTTGATTTGCATTTTATCTGCAGTGCTTCACTCACTGAGGTGCAACACTGTAGCACCGCCCGCCTCTGCCTGGATACAGCCTTGTCCCCGGAGAAGGACTGCATTCCTTTGTTACCATCTGATGCCCGTTTAGTTGACAAGTCAGCATTTTCATTCTCTTTTACCAAGACCAAGAAAAGAAACCTTACTGTAACATCTTCTTTAGCCTTTCAAGGTCACTTAAGAAGGGATCGAAAATAAGAAAATATCACTGTATTTTTGTGTGAGCAAGGATCGAAAGGATAAAGTGAGCAAGAAACAAAAAAGCGGAGCCTTTAAAAACTGAGTTATATTTGCAGGAGGTGTAAATCAAATGACATCATGGCACCTTTTCCCCTCGACTCTCTTGTTGAAATCCAAGTGGAATTGATGGATTAAAAATAATGTTCCTTAGCTGTGATGGCTTTGCAGTGTTATTTTCTGACCAATCCATTTCAATACCTGGAGAATAGGTATTGCAGTGAAGGGTTGTCTAATGTCTTAAAGCTAAGCTTCTGCTGATAACTTCTGCTCAGTCTAGGGTAAGGTGAGAGAGCCCACATAGCTGTAGGTGGCTGAGGAACAGTGCTAGAATACTCCAAGAACAATGGCAATACACCCGACATTGGGAGGCTGCCTAGAACATGGACTCATCCACCGTCCACCCAGATGATCTCATCCAATATCAGGTTTGAAATTATTATATGATGATTTCCAAACCTCTCTCATGCCCACATGTTTCTTTTGAATTTCTGGAACATGCTTCAACTGTGTAATGAACTCTTTAATTTTTTTTTTTTTTTTAAGATTTTATTTATTTGACAGAGAGAGAGCGAGAGCAGGAACACAAGCAGGGGGAGTGGGAGAGGGAGAAGCAGGCTTCCCGCCGAGCAGGGAGCCCAATGTGGGGCTCAATCCCAGGACCCTGGGATCATGACCTGAGCCGAAGGCAGACGCTTAACGACTGAGCCACCCAGGCGCCCGTAATGAACTCTTATATATGAATAGATTAAATTAACTAAAACTTAATCTCTCTTTTGGGGACTAGGTAGGGGGTTGACCTGTACTAGGATTCCTTATAAACACGGTATAAATATATTATACACACGAGGTGAAAAAACAAATAGGAATCATTATACTCCTCTACTACTACCTAACAGCCTTAACACAGAGCTTGCCCCACTCTTTTTTTTTTTAAAGATTTTATTTATTTATTTGAGAGAGAGCATGAGAAGGGGGAGGGTCAGAGGGAGAAGCAGACTCCCCGCCGAGCAGGGAGCCCAATGTGGGACTCGATCCCGGGACTCCAGGATCATGACCTGAGCCGAAGGCAGTGGCTTAACCAACTGAGCCACCCAGGCGCCGGAGCTTGCCCCACTCTTGAAACTCTTTTTTTTTTTTTTTTTTTTTTTTTTTTTTTTGAGAGAGAGAGAGAGAGAGTGAGGGAGAGAGAGAGGTGGGGGAAGGACAGAGGAAGAGGGAGAGAGAGAGAGAATCTTAAGCAGGCTCCATGCCCAGGTAGGTGACTGAGCCAGGGCTCGATCTTACGACTCTGAGATCATGACCTGAGACAAAATCAAGAATTGGATGCTTAACTGACTGAGCCACCCAGGTGTTCCTCAACTCTTGAAACTCTTAAAAACACTTAAAAACACAGCTCTTAAAACTGACTTGGAGAGGGCAGCTTAAGCCTGGAGTTCCCAGAGGGATTTCCTGCACCTTCTTTGTCTTGAACGTAAAATGGCTAAATCTTCAGATTAGACCCCAGACCAATTACTGGGTGCCTGCCCCCTCATGATTACACCCAGCCCATATTTGTTTTCCACGTGGGAGATCCGAGGCACAGAAGTGGAGGAAAGGAAGGCTGCACAGGCTTCTGAACTTGACTTTGCACATGTTTTTCTCACCCATTGAGAGGCCTTGCCTCCACTGCCTGATGATTTTCTACTCATGCATCTAGATAAAAAGTAAATGTCAACTGCTCTGTGAAAATATCCTGATTTATCCAGCTTAATGTAGCCAGTGTGTTCCCATAGTATGCTGTCCCTGAGTCTGTGGCCCTCAGACATATTCTTCATCCTTCCTGGTTCTGCCCGTATTGGTGGGGGGAGGGTGGCCTTTCCAGCCTGCATTCCCCAGGCTCCTGGGTCAGCTGACTTAAGACTGGTGTCAGCCAAGGAGAGGCACTAGCAGGAGATGGGGGCTGGGAGGAGGGAAGCTGAGGTCTGCCCGTTCTTGTCTGCATTGAGTGGCTTTTCTAGCAGTGGTTATATTCCCTCTGAAATTCCAGCTCCCTTTGGACATGATCCATGGGGGAGAATTCCAGCTCTGGTAGCACCGTGGTATTGGTTTTCTGGGGCTACTGTAATAATTGACTGCAAACTACACACTTAAAACAATGGAAATGTATTCTCTCCTGGTGGGCAGAAATCTGAAATTCAGGTGTCAGCAGGGATGTGCTCCCTTGGACATCTCTAGGAGAGAATCTCTAGATCTCTTCCAGCTTCTGGTGGTTCCAGGGGCTCCCTGGCTTGTGTGGCAACATCACTCCCATCTCTGCCTCTGTCTTCACATGGCTTCTCCTCATCTCTCTATGCATCTTCTACTCTTTTGTGATTTATAAGAGCAACTGTATTGGATTTGGGGTCCACCTGAGCAATCCAGGATAATCTCATCTCAAGATCTTTAATTTAATTACATCTGTAAGACCCTTTTTCTAAATAAGGTAATATCCACTGGACCTAAGGATCAGGATGTGGACGTATATTTTTAGGGGCCACCATTCAACCCACTACAACTATGTCTTCTCTCTTCCTCCAATCTCTGGCTTGTAGAGGCTATCTGCTGTGGGATAATGTCTATGTCATCTCACTGTCCACTCTGTAGCTTCTCAGATTCTGCCTCTTCCAACTACTTACATTAAATTTTCTTATTACTTGAAATGGTTATAGTGAGATACTGATGGATATGAAATACTGATTTTTATATGCATCTATTATAGATCCATCGTACAACATACTATCATGCTTTGTTTACATGTGGACATCCCCTGGCATGCTTTGTAAACTTTTCAGTTTTCTTTTTTTTTTTTAAGATTTTATTTGAGAGAGACAGAGAGAGAGAAAGCACAAGCAGGGGAGTGGCAGACAGAGAAGCAGACTCCCTGCTGAGCAGGGAGCCCAACTCAGGGCTGCATCCCAGGACTCCAGGATCATGACCTGAGCTGAAGGCAGATGCCCAACTGACTAAACCACCCAGGCGCCCCTAACCTTTGTTATTTTTCTTTTTGTGTCCAGGGCCCACCACAGTGCCTGGTTTGGAAAGTGTTTGTTAAAGAATGGATTATGACTATTGGTCTGAAAATGAATGAGGAACATGTGCTTGATGGGTCTACAATCTGGGATGAATGTATAAAGTGTCTATGGGACTATTAAAAGAAAAATGTTCACATACTTCTACCAAACACACACTTCTACCAAAAATGTTCATGTACTTCTCACTTGTACAGAAAAAAACATACATGTGTGGCAGAGAATATGTTAGCTCTTATTAGTCCGATACAGATAAACAGCACAAGACAGAGTGCATCCAACAGAATTTTATAAATATTTCTTAGCACCTTCTTATCGCAGTTTCACTTGATATAATGTTCAACATAATTATTTCATGCCAAATACCTTCCAGACTTCCCCTCTTGTTACCCATAGTCAACCTTTCTAGGCAGATTGCTCAATCTGCTTCAAATTACCATGAAGGATTTCAGTTTGGGAGTATGTGTTCTGTATGGATATTCATGGTTATTGCTCAACAGGTCATCTCTTTTATAGACTGTTTTCTGGACAATATTCTAAAAGTAGAGCTTTGGTGATTTTATTTCCTTTTTGCAAAGTTTCCTGTGGTTTTGCTTTTTTTTTTTTTTTACCAAAAAGTTACAAAGTGGCATTAAAGCTTTCTTTCCTCTTGAGCACTCAAATCTTCTGTCCTCTGCTGGCATGCCTTTGGATTACTGACAACCAATTGACACCCTTATAGTCTTTCGTCTATATATCTTTGCACTTTAATCCTCTATACCTGACATCAGTTCTGCTTGTCAAAACTTTCTGTGGTTTTAAAGTCATTGTATTGACCTGGCTAAACCTTTGGAACTAGACAGATTTGGGTTTAAACACAAGTTCTAGTATTTATTGACGCACATGAACTTGAGAAATTCATTAATCTCTTGGAATTTTGGTTTTCTCCTCTGTAAGATGTAGATATTCATACCTACATCAGAGTGTTATTTCTAGGATTAAAAAAGAAAATAGATGTGATATGCTCATCACACAAATACTTAAAGATCTACAAAGCTGTCCAGTCATCACAACAATATATTTTAGGATGTTTTAATTACCCATCACCCAAAATAACCTCGTATCCATTAGCAGTCATGCCCCATTTTGCTCAATCTCCCCTATCTCTAGGCAAATACTAATCTACTTTCTATTTCTGTGCATCTGCCTATTCTGGACATTTCATATAAATGGAATCCTGCAATATTTGGTCTTCCATGATTGGCTTCTTTCATTTATCATAATGTTTTCAAGGTTCATTCTTACTGTAGCATGTATCAGTATTTTATTCCTTTTGTTGCTAGGTAATATGCCATTATATGGATATACCACATTTTGTTTATATTATATTTGTTTATTCATCAATTGACGGACCTTTGGGGTGTTTCCATCTTTGCCTATCATGAATAATGCTGCTATGAACATCTGTGTATAAGTCTTTGTGTGAACATATGTTTCCTCTTTAAGTAGATGCCTATGGGTGGGATTGCTTGTTCATAGGGTCTGTTTAACATGTGGAGAAACATCAAAGTATTTTCCCAAGAAAATGCACCAATGAATTTTTATTTTCCAATGTTAATATTGGTCTTTTATTAGTTGTTATCATTAACAGCACTGCACCATGTTGCACTGATAACGCTCCATTTTACTTATAACTTCCTCTCACTTGGCTTTGCGATGCTTTAACATTCTGATTTCTCACATGTCGTTTCTGTGACTCTTCCTCCCCCCACCCTTGGATTCTTTTCTCTCTCTACCTCGGCAGTTTCATTCTGCGAAGCATACCTCACTTCCTAGCCTTGTGTTGATCCAAATCAGTCAACATGATTTAAAGTCTTTCCTGAGCTATGGTCTCACAAACTCTCTTTTGGCAACTCTGTGGTTCCAAATGTCCACAAGAGGGCTCATCTCCTGCTCTGCAAAGCTGGTCTTTCCAATTGCTCTCTCTTTGTAGTGCCTCTATCCTCTCCACTCACTTGCAATTTCTGTCATTTTTTTCCTTTCCTCTCCCTTGTCCCATCTGCCCCATTAGTTTACCAGCGCCTGTCCACTGTATGTGTCTGTCATCTCAGAGACAGCGCCTTTCTCGGTGTCACCCTCCCATCCTGCTCAAGTACCATGATTGCACATTTTGATTTCCATACATTCTCTTAACAGTTAAAGACAGAGGGGCACCTGGGTGGCTCAGTCGTTAAGCGTCTGCCTTCGGCTCAGGTCATGATCCCGGGGTCCTGGGATCGAGCCCCGCATCAGGCTCCCTGCTCAGCGGGGAGTCTGCGTCTCCCTCTCCCTCTGCCTCTCCCCACTGCTCCTACTCTCTCTCTCTGTCTCAAATGAATAAAAAAAAAAAAATTCTTTAAAAAAAAAAAAAACAGTTAAAGACAGATTCTTATTTTTCCTTTTCATTTTTTTCTACATTTTACATTTATATCTTACTTACCTAGTTCAAATCACATTCCTGTGACTCCTCTTTTCAAAATCTTCAGAGGTTCTATATTATCCTTTACTAAAGAATAAATTCCTTAGTGGTACACTCAAGTCTCTGATATACTTTCCTAGTCCTGTCTCTCATTTACTCCTATACAGAGCATATGTTTAAATCAATCTCAGTCCTCTTTGTTTATTTTTCTGCCTCCAGCTTTGTTCATGCCTCTCCTTGGGATGCCCTGTCACTGCATCTGCATAAGGCAATTCCTCAAGGCCCTAAAAAAATATGTCCTCCTCCACACTGATACCCATGATCTCCCTAGACTGAATTTATCACTCTTTCCTCTGAACAATGTCATTTTCAATTATGGATGACCGTCCCTTGGTGCATATGTAATCTTCCCTCCTTAAATCTGCAGTCTTTGAGGGCAGAGGCCATGGCATATTTATCATGATTAGAGCAGCTACCATTTCCTGAGTGCATACTATGACCTAGGAACTGAATTAAGTATTTTGTATTGTATATCTTCTTTAATTATCAAAACAGTCCTCTGAAATAGGTGTATTTTGAATCCTCATTTTATAGATGAGGCAGTTAATGCTTAGAGAAGATAAGTAACTTCCCCAAGGCTAACCAGCTTCTAAATGGCAAAGCTGGAATTTTATCCTTGATTGACTCTAAACCCCGTGCAAATGACTATGTCCTTATCACTTTCTCTACAACACCTAACTTAATAATGCCAGTTAAATGAATAAAAAAATGGTCAGTGTGTGCTGCTGAAAAGACACATAAGGTTTGGTTCAAGTTGAAGTTGTAACACTTTCTTGGAGTGAATTATTTACCATGCCTGAGCTGTTTACTCATTCATAAAGTGTTGGACAGAGATAAAAACCCCTGCTTCACAAGGCTGTTGTGAAGATAAAGTGAAACAGAGCACATGAAGGCATCTACTAGTTTGCTCTCAGTAAACATTAGTTGATAATAAGAGAAATAAAATTCCATTTTTACTGTTCCTCCTTGATAAGTTTGGCTGTACTTGGAGATAGCCACATGACAAGAAAAGTGTGCAACCAAGGTAGTCGTAACAATTTCACAAACTCCATCCCAACAGGACATACGCTTTATTATTTACTGTGAAAAGTCACTCAATAGTCTTTGACCTAAAATAGAATTAAGTAGACTTGAAAAACTCTATGGTACTTCATAATTAATTGCTGTTTTTACTTCATTTGTCTATCATGTATGAATGTATGTATGTATCTATCTATCATCCATCCATCCATCCAAACATCCATCTCTCTCTCTCTTTCTGTGTCTCATCTACATGTTTAATTATAATATCCTTTAATTGATCAGGTAACCCTGTCACTGGGTTTCTAGGAGTAACATGTGCATAGTTCTTTGTCCTTCTTACTTGAGCTTCAACTGTATTCTTCTTTATATCCCTCAGGTAGGCTCAAATATGCAAGTGAAACTTGGTCCTCTTCTTTCTCATCTTTTTTCTCTAGGTAAGTTCCTCATCTTTCTCTTGCTAACCACAGGGTTTCACCATGGCATTTCAAATATTTCCAAACATTGGTGTCCATAATAATTTTGTTCCTTCTAACAAAGCCTTTTATTAAATTAAAATTTTAAATTATAATAGTATATGAGTATATACACTTTCACTAAACTGTACTGCTCGTTACTGCTTTTCTTATTTTCATTTCATTTCATAAATGCCCTTTGACATTTTATAGGATCCCATTAGTAATCAGTGGTTGAAAGAACATTAGCTTCGAATTTAAGAAACAAGACCGAGGATCATAGGTGAAGGGAGGGAAAAAGAAAATAGACAAAAGCAGAAAGGGAGACAAACCATAAGAGACTCTTAACTATATGAAACAAACAGGGTTGCTGGAGGGGAGATTTTTAGGAGGATGGAGTAACCCGGTGAAGGGCATTAAGGAGGATACTTGATATGATGAGCATTGGGCTTTATATGCAACTGATGAATCACTGAACTCTACCTCTGAAACTAGTAATACACTATATGTTAATTAATTGAATTTAAATTTTAATTAGCTTCATTTGTTGGATGAATTCTATCTCAATCTTCTTTTCTCTGTTAAAAAAAAAAACAAAAACTTGTTTAAGAGACCTGGGGAAAGATAGACAGTTCTCAAGCAGGGGGTGAGCAGGGGAAAAGAGGGTGAATGTGACATGGAAATACAGAGTTAATTTTCTGGTCGCTCTGGACCATTTAACTATGGGTAAGTTACATCAAGATGTCATAATAAAGATGAACTTACCAGTATGTTCGCAAATCTATGGTTGGGGAATTGTAGCTGAAGACTTTTCTAATGCAATTCCTATTTGGTTGACATTCAGGAGAAATGCAGTCTTTTAAAATTACAGTGGCACGTGACACTTGTGTGCTGATTTATTTATTTGTTTTGGATTTTCTCTAATGGGAGGTCTAAAATTCAATCTTCATAATCTGGAGGGATTTCATAAATGCAGGGTGCAATTTGGAAAACTGAATGAGTTTTGAAAGCTCTGTGCTTTAAATGCCTTAGAAAAAAATCTACAATAAACATCCAAGTCATTTCTATTTCAATATTAATAACATGTAAAGATTATATCTCATATTAATGATATTAATTACATTAAATGTAATATATTTCAAGGAAGTCTTTGATACTACAAGGTGACATTATCTGTGCTTGTGACTGCTTGTGGAAAGAGTGCTTCATTGATCTAGAGACAATAACTTTTTGTAAGGAACAACAGTGCAGAGTTGCTTGCTCTGTCCTTGCTAGTCTTTGTAAGGTGTCTATTGAAAGATCTTTCTGCTGATTGTGTTGTAGGTAGGAAAGGATGAACAGAGGAACACTAGTTATGCTGCTGGTCACATTTTCTTTGTCCTGATATTAAGGAGCACTTTCCCATCCATGCTCATTAACTTCCTCCAAGCTAAACACTCTCATCAGAAAATAATGAGCTTCAGTGACACTTGCCAAAATAACATAACCCAGATGCAAACTGAAGACCCTGGAAGAGGACTCTACCAACTCAAACTACTTATTTTTACTTTATAACTTAACCACTATAAAGCTTATTGTTTCATTTAATGTCTGTCCATGGAGAACAATTTCTATACATATCATTAATTTGGATAAAATCTTATAAAAAAGTAAATATTTTGCAAATTTCCTCTAAAGTTTGGGATGAAGTGAGATTTCACTTATATTTATATTTTTATTAGTAGCAAAAAAGACAGAAGGTGATATTAGGATAGTAGATGCCATGCATATGAGCAAAATCTGAACAAATAATAAGAACTAGGACTAATCCAGGTGCTGACCAAGCACTTTTATAAACATTACCCAGTTGATTTGCACTATTTTGCCAGGAAGTAGGCTGAGCAGATATTCTTATTCCCATTTTGATGGGCTCAAATGTTATGGATTTATACATATTCATTTAGGAAGTAAATGGAATATTTGGAACTTGAAACAAAGTTTTCTGAATATAGATCTTGTCACTGCATTGGGAGGAATAGAAACCTACATGGACAGACAATAATGCAGAAGGAAAACCTCTGTACCTGGGGTAGACTGAGCATTTTTGGCCTAGAAGCACATTCATAATAATGTGTGCACTACTAGGAATAGTGTGTAAGACTGCAAAGGGATGTTTCCTTCTAAGAAATTTGGAATATTGGTGCATCTTATAAATAATAATTTGAAGAAAAATTGAATTTTTATTGAGAATAATTCTATATTTAGGTTTTAGTGGCTCAAATAGACATGGAAAGTTATCTATTTTAATAAATACTTGACTAAAACAATGGATAATATGATATCTTTAAAGTTATATTTGATTGTATTTGGATAAAACTTAGAAGCCTATATTAATCATAATTTTTTCAAGAAAATGGAAATTTAGAAAATTCAATTCCAGAAATATTTATTGCTTGCTATATGCCTTTTTTATACACTATTTTTATACCTATTTTTTATACAAGTTATAGAGATGAATGACATGCTGATTGCTCTCAAGAGGCTCAATCTTAAAAGAGATAAAGGCTTGTGATTTATAAATTATGATATGATTTAGATGACATGATAAGGCAATAATAGATGTATGTAGGAAGAAGAGAGTAACATTATCCTGAAGTATCAAGAACAGCTTTCCAAAGGAGATGACAACTACCTGGATTTTTTCTTTAAGATTTTATTTATTTATTTGAGAGAGAGAGAGCACACAGGGAGAGTGAGAGGGAGAAGCAGACTCCTTGCAGAGCAGAGAGCCTGGCACGAGGCTTGATCCCAGGACCTTGAGATCACAACCCCAGCCGAAGGTAGACACTTAACCCACTGAGCCTCCCGGGTGCCCCGACAACTACCTGGATTTTAAAGAAAGAATAGGGCATCCATCAGAAGGCCATGGTCATTCCACCCAAGGAATAATAGGGCCTGGGACAACTGTTTATTCTTCCCAGAGCTTTATATTACAGCAATAAATAACCCTTTCATAGTGTAGTAGAAAGATCACAGGGCTTGGCATAAGTACATTGGATTTCTAGTCCAAACTCTGCCCTTGACTTTGAGTCACTGGAAAAATAACTCCATTTCTTTGGGCCTCAGAATAGACTAGTTTAAGTCTAAGGTTTCTTCCATGTCAGATTGCAATCAACTTTATTGACAAAGCATGACACAGGAGTAAGGCTCTAGAGAAAGCTAGAGCTGTGTATAAATTCTAGTTTGACCACTTTCTTTTCACATTAATTTAGGGAAATTCCTTAATCTGTCTGAGCCTTTGTGTCTTTATCAGTAAAAAGAAAAATATATCAACCTCAGAGAGTAATTATAAGGATTATGTAAGATAATGTATATAAAGTGAAGTAATAAAGATCCTGACTCACATTTTTGGAGCCATTACACTTTCAGCTATAGCATTTAGGGGAGAATTGGATACTTTGGGGGCAGGTGATGAATAATTAGATAATATTAAAATGAACTTTTATTCTTCATTGAATATGCACTTATTGGTTCTACCCAATTCACAGGTAAAATAGCCTTAACATAATGCTGAGGCTACTGTGGAGCTAGTCTCCAGGACACTGATGATGGGTGAGCTCTATTAAAACAGGGAAGAGGTGAGGGCAAGGTTGTGGGTTTGATCCTCATTGGAGGACTTAAGTTCACAATATTCCATTTTCAACCATTGACTCCTGGGTGCTGGTTGTTAGTTGGGTGCTGACATGTAACTAGGTCTGCTCAAATTTACCTCAAATCAAATACCTCCTTCCTTCCTTCCAGGTCATAAGCCCCTAAGTTAGATCCCCCTGCTAGAGGTCTATAAAATCCTATTTCATACAAGTCAGAGAATATATCTTTATAAAAGCATATGGACCCGCCTACGCTGTTGGTGAGAATGCAAGCTGGTGCAGCCACTCTGGAAAACAGTATGGAGGTTCCTCAAAAAGTTGAAAATAGAGCTGCCCTATGACCCAGCAATTGCACTACTGGGTATTTACCCCAAAGATACAAATGTAGGGATCCGAAGAGGTACGTGCACCCCAATGTTTATAGCAGCAATGTCCACAATAGCCAAACTGTGGAAAGAGCCAAGATGTCCATCGACAGATGAATGGATAAAGAAGAAGTGGTATATATATACAATGGAATATTATGCAGCCATCAAAAGGAATGAGATCTTGCCATTTGCAACGACGTGGATGGAACTGGAGGGTATTATGTTGAGTGAAATAAGTCAATCAGAGAAAGACATGTATCATATGATCTCACTGATATGAGGAATTCTTAATCTCAGGAAACAAACTGAGGGTTGCTGGAGTGGTGGGGGGTGGGAGGGATGGGGTGGCTGGGTGATAGACATTGGGGAAGGGTGTGTGCTATGGTGAACACTGTGAATTGTGTAAGACTGTTGAATCACAGACCTGTACCTCTGAAACAAATAATACATTACATGTCAAAAAAAAAAAGAAGAAGAAGAAGATAGCAGGAAGGGAAGAATGAAGGGGGGGAAATCGGAGGGGGAGATGAACCATGAGAGACTATGGACACTGAGAAACAAACTAAGGGTTCTAGAGGAGAGGAGGGTGGGGGGATGGGTTAGCCTGGTGATGGGTATTAAAGAGGGCACGTACTGAATGGAGCAATGTGTGTTATATGCAAACAAAGAATCATGGAACCCTACATCAAAAACTAATGATGTAATGTATGATGACCAACATAACATTAAAAAAAAAAAAAGCCAATATGGGAAAAAAAATCTTCCAGGGTTTTCACCAAAAAAAAAAAAAAAAAAAAAAAAGCATATGCAAGGTTTAAAAACAAAAGGATCACTGGAGAAAAGAAGCCATGGCAAAACTCATGACTTTTGAATTCAGTCACTTGCATGGATCTGTGAAAATTGCTAAAGACAGAAAAAAATAAAACAATTTAAGTAGAATTGATAATGTAGAAAAAAAAATTACTGTTCAACTGTTATGTGCCTGGTTTGACCTGCCCTTGTGGTTCTTATTATGATCACAAGATACTCTTCAGCAATAACCATCAAGAAACTTTGAAAAAATAAAGGTTTTTACTTATAGGACCTGGAAATTAAAAAACACACGTGGCGTCACATAGCAAGGTCACAGGTAGAGGGTGAGAGAATGAGAGTGCACAGAACTAGGGTTCTGCTTTATTGGAGTCAAAGGAGGGAAACTAGGGTTTCATCACTTTTTATTGGTGAATTTTAAACATAAGAGTGGGAATTTAAAACACAGGAAAAGAAAAACAAAAACAAAACAGTGGCCCAAAAGTTCTGTTATAGAAATCAAACAAGATCTCTAAAACAGAGGATCCTTAAGGGTGGGGGTGGCCTGGCCTTTCCTCTAATTACGTGGCTGGCAATGTGTTTATTTGAAAGAGCTTTCCTTAAAGTGGATGCCTGGAAAATCAAAGCTCAAATCAGGCTTTTGCATTACAAAAAGAAAGCCAACTGTCAGGACTTACATTGCAACAATGAAGCCTATAATTATAAAATTTACAGGGGAAGAAACAGATTATCTAGGTGGGCATAGAACAGTAGGGTTCACAGAAGACTTGAAAATCTTTATATTTTTTATATTTAATGATAATTTTAATTTCTCACTCTAACATTTTATAAATTTGATGTCGGAAGAATTCTTTTCAGCTTGTCCATTTAAACATCCCTCTTATTTATCACGTTTTAATCCTATGTAGCTTGATATGGCTTGGCTCCTTTTTTTTTTTTTAAGATTTTTTTAGAGCAGTTATAGGTTTACAGTAGAAGGTACAGAGATTTCTCATATACCCCTGCTTCTACACATGCATAGAGTTTCCCTGTATTAACATATCATAATCACCCAAGTCGGTATTGTGCTCCATCTAGTCATCTGTCCTCCACCCTCAAACCCCTGGCAACCAATGAACCTTTTATTGTCCCCATAGTTTTGCCTTTCCCAGAATGTCATATAGTTGAAATCATACAGTACATAGCCATTTCAGATTTGTTTCTTTCATTTAGTAATATGCAATTAATTTCCTCTATGCCTTTCATGATTGATAGTTCATTTATTTTTAAAACTGAATAGTATTCCATTGTCTGGATATACCACAGTTCATCCATCCACTCATCTCTTGAAGGACATCTTGGCTGCTTCCAAGTTCTTGGCAATTACAAATAAAGCTGCTATAAACATCTTTGTGCAAATTTTTGTGTGGATATGATTTCAGCTTCTTTGGATATGCACCAAGGAGTGTGATTTGCTGGATCATATGGTATGAGTATGTTTAATTTTGTAAGAAACTGCCAAACTGTCTTCCAGAGTAGCTGTAACAATTTACATTCCCACCAGCAATGAATAAAAGTTCCTTGCTACACAAGGAACTCCACATCCTTGCTAGCATTTAGTGCTGTCAGTGTTCTGGATTTTGTCCATTCTAATAGGTGTGTAGTGGTATCTCACTGTTACTTTAATTTCCATTTCCCTGATGACATATAATGTGGAGCATCTTTTTATATGCTTATTTTCCACCCGAATATCTAGTTTAGTGAGGTATCTATTAAGGTGGTTGGCCCATTTTTCAATTGCGTTGTTGGTCTTCTTATTGTTGAGCTTTAAATGTTCTTTGTATACTTTAGATAACAGTCCTTTATCAGACATGTCTTCTGCAAATATTTTCTCTGTCTGTGACTTATCTTCTCATTCTTTTTTTTTTTTTTAAAGATTTTATTTATTTATTTGACAGAGAGAGACACAGCGAGAGAGGGAACACAAGCAGGGGGAGTGGGAGAGGGAGAAGCAGAACTCCTGCAGAGCAGAGAGCCTGATGCGGGGCTGGATCCCAGGACCCTGGAATCATGACCTGAGCCGAAGGCAGACGCTTAATGACTGAGCCACCCAGGTGCCTTTATCTTCTCATTCTTTTGACATTGTCTTTCAGAGAGCAATGTCTTTCTTTCACGGATTGTGCTTTAGTTTTGTAAGTAAAAAGTTATTGTCATATCCAAGATCATGTAGATTTTCTCTTGTTATCTTCTAGGAGTTTTATAATTTTGTTTTACATTTAGCTCTATAATCCATTTTGAGTTAATTTTTGTGAAAGATGTTAAGGGTTATGTTTAGATTATTATTATTATTATTTTTTACATATGGGTGTCCAGTTGTTCTAGAACCATTTGTTAAAAAGATCATCCTTGCTCTATTGTATTGCCTTTGATCCTTTGTGAATGATCAGCTGAGTATATTTATGTGGGTTTATTTCTGGACTCTATTCTGTTTCATTGATTTGTCTCTTCTCTCACTAATACCATACTCTTAATTACTGTAGATTTATAGCAAGTCTTGCAGTCAAGTAGCATTAGTTTTTCAACTTTCTTCTTCTTCAATATAGCATTCAGAGTCTTTTGCCTCTTCATACAAATATCAGAATCAGTTTGTCAATATCCTCAAAATAACTTGCTGGGTTTTTTTTTGACATCTTGACAATATTGACTCTTCTTATTCATGAACATGGAATATCTCTCCATTTGTTTAGTTCTTTGATTTCATTCATCAGAGTTTTGCAGTTTTCCTTATATGGATCTTATACATATTTTGTTAGATCTATACCTAAGTATTTATTTATTTTTTGTTGCTAAAATAAATGGCACTGTGTTTCTAATTTCAAGTTTCACTTGTTCATTGCCTGTATATAGGAAATCAATTGAATTTTGTATGTTAATCTTGTATCCTGCAACCTTGTTATAATTGTTTATTAGTTCCAGCGATTTTGTTGTTATTGTTGATTCTTTTGGATTTTCTACATAGACAATCATGTCATCTGTAAACAAAGATAGTTTTATTTCTTCCTAAGCAATCTGTATACCTTTTATTTCCTCTTGTTATCTTATTTTTATTAGCTATAACTTCCAATATGTTGATGAAAAGGAGTGGTGAAAGGGGATATCATTGACTTGTACCTGATTTTAGTGGAAAAGCTTTAAGTTTTCCACTATTAATATGATGTTAGCTGTAGGGTTTTTTTGGTAGATATTCTTTATCAAATTGAGAAAGTTTTCTTATACTCCTACTTTACTGAGAGTTTTTATAATGAATAGGTGTTGAATTTTGTCAAATCCTGTTTTTGCATCTTTGTTATGATCATGTTATTTTTCTCTTTTGGCCTGTTGAAGTGATGGAGTATGTTAACTGATTTTCAAATATTGAACCAGCCTTGCATACCTGGGATAAAGCCCACTTGATTATGGTGTAGAATTCTTTTTATGCATTGTTCGATTCAATTTGCTGAGATTGTGTTGAGGATTTTTGCATCTATGTTCATGAGAGTTATTGGTCTATAGATTACTTTTAATATCTTTGTCTTGTTTTGGTATTAGGGTAATTCTGGCTTCATAGAACAGATTAGAAAGTATACCCTCTGCTTCTGTCCTGTGAAAGAAATTATAGAGAATTGATATAATTTCTTTGTAAGTGTTTGATAGAATTTACCAGGGAACTCATCTGGGCCTGGTACTTTCTGTTTTGGAGAATTATTAATTATTGTTTCAATTTCTTTAATACACATAGACCTATTTAAGTTGTCTACTTCTTGGGTGATTTTTTTTCAGCTTGTGTCTTTCAAGGAATTGGTCCTTTTCAGGTAGGTTTCCCTGCCTTGTTCCTCATCTTAATGGGAGAGCTTCTAGTTTCTCACCATTAAGTCTGATGCTAGCTGTAGACATCTTCTACAAATTCCTATCAAGTCAACAAATCTGTGGAATACACAGGCTCATGTATATATTGACTCTGGTTAGTAAAACCTACACCAATTTAATAAAAATATAGACATTTTTTACACTCTCTATATTAACCAGTTCTATCTTATGACTCCACCAATGTACAGAATTACTCAAATCTGCTTCTTCTGTGTTGTTAACTTGTTATTTGTTAATTTGATAGGAATTCATGGGCTTATGACATTAATAGCATCAGGCTTCCTTTGGAAGAATGGATTCTAGCTCTGTCATTCAATAGCTAAGTGACACTGCAAGTTATTGAGGCTTTCTGAGTGTCAGTTTCTCCCCCAGTTAAATGGAGAAGTAAAATTCCTTCTTTACATAGAGATTATAAGCACAAATGAGACAACATATATGTGGATTTACAGCACACATTGTTAACATATATTAAGTACTTAACAAATGTGGGTCAAATATGGAATGTGTAAAAAATAACAGTGTCAAATATTTTCATCTATTAGACAAACACATATGACAGAAAACTTTACTAGTTGGTGATGATTCCAATATTACAAATGTATTTGTTTGTTTAACTGATAAAAATTGGATCCAAGTAAGAGTTTCTTTCCACAGTCTTTTGGGATAAAATCAAAATGTAACCCTCTGTTATTTCTCTTTTGCATTTTCCCTCCTTCTATTAAATTAAAGTACTTCACATTACCCTTCAGAGGGTAAATGAATTGGCTGTATCTTCAAAGGGTTTTTGAGAAAATGGAATGGGTGAATAAATGAGAAAAGATAACTATCAGCTAATCTCTCACCTATAAATCAGAATTTTACATATTCTAGCACACAAGAGAATAGAAAATGTCATGTGCCCAGTAATGTATTCAAAATCAGAGGGACAGCTTATGATTTACATTTTACAACACAGAAGAAGCAGATTTGAGTAATTCTGTACATTGATGGAATCATAAGATAGAAATGGTAAATATAAAGAGTGTAAAAAAATCTATATTTTTATTAAATTGGTGTAGGTTTTCCTAACCAGAGTCAATATGTACATGAGTCTGTGTGTTCCATATCATTCAAATGGGACTTCTGCAGTGTTGATAGGGCTCATGTTGATGAGAAAAATTCTCAGAAGAAATGGAAAAATAAAGAAAGAACCAACTCTACTTCTGTTTTCTATCTGGGAACAACGTAACTGGAAATAGTCAAACTGCTATGAATTATATTTCCCAAAGCCTTTGCTTAAATCATTCTATTTTTTTTTTGCAATTTATCAAATATACTGAGAAATATAAAGTTTTATCTCTTGGGGTGGAAGGGAACCATAAAGGGAGGTACCAAAATAATTGTACACCCCCTGTGCAGGGGAATTGTATTTAAGTAGTGTCAGTCTTAATTCTGGTAGCAAGAATGATTTCCTAGCATACCTGATGGACTGTGATAATATGATGAAAGATACAGAGTAAAACAGAAACACCATATTTAATGAAATTGTATTTTAATGAGTTCTAATCAGCTCAACTGCATATTGCTCATGTCCTCTGATTAAAAATCATTGATTTAGAGACTACTAATTTAAAATGGAATCTGGCTATAAGCCTCTGGTGAATCTTCTCCAATTTCCCACTAAATACATATGAAGGCAATGTGTGAAACCCCAGAAGAATATAAACTTAAGACTGACAGGTAACCTACCAGAATCTGTAAGGAATTAACTGGGAGCAAACTAAACTAAGATAATGAAAATATTTATGCAAAAGAAAGAACATTAAAACTTCTTATAAAAACATTTCCCCATCTCTGTATTCCTTCTCTGCCCCCTGTCAGACACACTTAAACACTCAAGGTCTATTCCTGCTAGAAAATGGCCCCTCTGCAATATGGGTGCTACATCTCGAGCATCTAGGTTATTTTGTCCCTTCCTCTTTAAATAAATATATTTTTTGGGACACCTAGAATACAACTTGCATTTAGGATGGCAATCAAGGCTGATAGCATCTCAGAAGTTATAGTTCCCACAAGTAAGTTGCTAATGCACTCTACTAATGATGTATTTAAGAATTTAACTGTACATATGTATACTACCCCAACTTAAAATAATGAGAATCAAGAAACAAGAATAAGAAGAGGAAGTCAACTGAGGGTTTTGCTTGTCATTCTGCCCTCCAGCTGTTAAACAGAAAAGAGAATTTGTCCAGTAAGCCTATGGCAAGAGAACAGGGAGAAAGACAATCAACAAATCCCACCTTGTCTATTAGTAAATAAGCAAGCTGAGAAAGAAATCCCACTTTTTTTTTTTTAGATTGAGCCAAGATTGGTGTGACCATATGTCCTAGTTTTTCTGGGAAAGTCCCAATTTACCACTGTTATTCTAATATCTTATCGGGTTTCCTATTTGTCCTAAACTTTTTTTTTTATTAAAGATTTTATTTATTTATTTGAGAGAGAAAGAGAAGGAGAGCAAGCATAAGCAGGGGGAGGGGCAGAGGGAAAAGCAGACTCCCAACTGAGCAGGAAGCCCAATGCAGGGTTTGATCCCAGGACCCCAAAATAAAGACCTGAGCTGAAGGCAGATGCTTAACTGACTGAGCCACCCAGGCGCCCCGACTTTTTCATTTTTAATGAAGTATTGTTATCAATAGTAGCATAATAATCTTGTGAATTGTGCTTTTATATTCTGGTCATAGTCTTGACTACTAGGGTATAAGATTTCACTCTGACGTGTGAATAAATATAAAGGGTTATCAGCAATAACACTTTTCTCTTGTCTTTACCTACTCCAGATCGAATGTAACTAACATCTTCCTTTCAGAGGGTATACAGAGAATTCACTGATAAAATGAATGAGCTTGGCTTGAAGGAGCTAGGGACAATTAACTCTTTCTGGTCTGGGAGGTGGTATGAGAATTCAAGATGATGCCCCTGTTGGCTAATTGGTGCATTAGCCAGTTGTGCCAGGTAACTGCTCTTTACTTTTTAAAGGGATTCTTTGCTAACTTTTTTTAATGGCTCAACATTTTTTCAATGCTATATCTGCTTCCAAAATATATATAAATTTTTAAGTGATCTGGTATAATGTTTGATATATGTCAATTAGTTCATTTTTAACTTTTTTGTTTGAATTTAAATATACTTACTCCGTACTGGGTTTTGTCTTTTCTATCATTATTAAGAGAGTTCTGTAACTATGATCGTGGATTTGTCTCTTTTCCATTTATTTCAATCAATTTTTGCTTTATGTATTTTGAAGCTAAGTTATTTGGTGCATAGAAATTTAAACTGTGATATCTTTTGGTAGTTTGATTTTTTATCATTACAAAATATCCTTCTTTCTTTGAATTAATCTTTTTTCCTTAAAGTCTATATCATCTAATATTTATGCACGTAGAATAACTCCTTTTTAATTTATATACATATGTATCAACCTGTTAATATATAACAATGTATAACATACAAATTCTGTATATAAGTTTATATATATTATTTATAATAGAAATGGATATATCCATTTATTTTCACTTTTCTTTGTCTTTAAAGTTATGAAATATTCTCTTTTAATGAGAATATAATTACTTGTGTTGTTTTTATATTGTATTGTTGTTTGATCTGTTTTGTTAATCTTACTCTTTCACTTGGAGTATTTAGTCCATTTACATTTAGCATAATTATTGATGTAGTTGGATTTTATCTTCCATCTACTTTTTATTTTCTATTTTACCCTTCTATTTAACGTTATGTTTATTTTTCTAATTTTGGGGATATTTTGGGGGGAAATTAACCAACTTTTTAAATATTCTGTTTCCTTTTATTAGCATGTAATTATTTCTTTATTTTCTCAGTGGCTACCTTAAAGAAGACAACATGATTTATGGCTTATCATCCAATGCAAATTCTTACTTTTAACACTTCTCTAAAAATGCTAAGATGTACAGAACACTTTAATTGCATTGAGCTCTGTGTTATTAATGCCATACATTTTATTTTATTTTATTTTATTTTATTTTATTTTTATTATGTTATGTTAATCACCATACATTACATCATTAGTTTTTGATGTAGTGTTCCATGATTCATTGTTTGCGTATAACACCCAGTGCTCCATTCAGTACGTGCCCTCTTAAATACCCATCACCAGGCTAACCCACCCCCCCTCCCCTCTAGAATCCTGAGTTTGTTTCTCAGTGTCCATAGTCTCTCATGGTTCATCTCCCCCTCTGATTTCCCCCCCCCCTTCATTTTTCCCTTCCTGCTATCTTCTTATTTTTTTCTTTTAACATATAATGTATTATTTGTTTCAGAGGTACAGGTCTGTGGTTCAACAGTCTTACACAATTCACAGTGCTCACCATAGCACATACCCTCCCCAATGTCTATCACCCAGCCACCCCATCCCTCCCACCCCCCACCACTCCAGCAACTCTCAGTTTGTTTCCTGAGATTAAGAATTCCTCATATCAGTGAGATCATATGATACATGTCTTTCTCTGAGTGACTTATTTCACTCAGCATAATACCCTCCAGTTCCATACACGTTGTTGCATATAATGCCATACATTTTAGTTAGATGTACTTCAAACTCAAAAAGCATTATTCTATTATTTTTGTGAATTTGGTATTTATTTACATTTACTCTTTCCAGTGCTTTTTACTCATTCCTAAATATATAAGATAAAGAATAATACAATGAATATTGATAAACTCACTTCTCAGAAATAATTACATTAATATTTGTCATACCTATTTGCAAACATGTATGTGTATGTGCATATATGCTGAACTATTTCAAAGAAGTTGCAGACTTTAGCACCTAGAGCATCTGCATGCATATTTTTAAGAAAATTACTATTTTGTACATTTAAAATGAAGATCTTCAAAGTTCTCTAGTTGTTCCACAAATAACTTCTATTGTTATATTTTTCAAACCAAATATAGGATTTATAAATTACAGTTGATCTTATGGCCTTGTATTCCAAAATAGTTCTCTTTCGAATTTAATGGCATTTATTTTGAAGTGATGAAGTCTGTTGCATTGTCGAATGGTCTATATTCTGCATCAGTCTGATTGTGGTATTATTTATCTTGTTTTTCTTTCCCATATATTCCCAGATAAACTGGAAGTTAGGTCCAAAGGCTTGCTTAGATTCAGGCTCAACATTTTTTATAAGAATTATTCTTAGATATTATTATGTTCTTTATATTGCCTCTCATCAAGAAGCACATAATTCCATGCTGTCACACAATTAGTGAAGCTAAGTTGAATTGCTTAATTATAGTGGTGATCTTTAAAAAAAAAGTATTTTGTCTAACAGTCTTTAATCATATTATCTTAATTGAAAGCAACCAAGAATTTGCTCAAAATATGTACTCCTATTGTGTTTTTTCTTGTTACTTTTCTTTGATACACCCTTTTCTTTAGGAAGGATAGCGTGTGTTGTAGATCTCTATTATCTTTCTCCATTTAGCATTTTCATTTTCATCTATTTTCATCTATTATTTTGCATCCTGAGATCATTGCTTATGTTTATCTTATGTATAACTGATCTCTTTTCTGCAGTGTCCCTTCTGCACTTGACTGTTCCTATTATCATTTTAAGTTCTGCTTTGCAATTATCAATTACCCCATATTGGGTATAGACATCACTTAAAAATAAAATCTTTAAAAATAAGAAAAGATATCAATTACTCTTAGTCTGTTTGGGCTGCTATAGCAAAATACCATAGTGGCTTATGAACAACAAACATGTATCTTTCACCGTACTGGAGGATAAAAGCCCAGGATCAGGTGAAGGCCCTCTTCTGAATTTCAGACTTCTCATTGTATTCTTAAGTAACCGAAGGGGCTAAGGAAACTCTCTGAAGCCTCCTTTAAAAGGTACTAATCTCGGGGCGCCTGGGTGGCTCAGTTGGTTAAGCGACTGCTTTCGGCTCAGGTCATGATCCTGGAGTCCCTGGATCGAGTCCCGCATCGGGCTCCCTGCTCGGCAGGGAACCTGCTTCTCCCTCTGACCCTCCCCCCTCTCATGTGCTCTCTCTCTCTCTCATTCTCTCTGTCTCAAATAAATAAATAAAATCTTTAAAAAAAAAAAAGGTACTAATCTCGTCCATGAGACTTCCACCCTCATGACTTAAGCATGTCACAAAGGCCCCACCTCTTAATACCATAACCTTTGGGGGTTAGGATTTCAGTATATAAATGGTGGGGGACACAAACATTCAGATCATGGTGATTACTTTCATTTTTCTTCTTATTTCTGCTGATTCCCTGCCTTCCATTTTTCCCTTACAGTTTCATATTTATTTCTGCATTTTTTCCAAGTATTTTTGAATTTTGCTTATACTGCAGAGAGGATTGTCTTTTTCCATCTTTTTTTTTTTTGCATTAATCCTTTTTCCAAGAATGTTCTTATATATTTTTAAAGTGATACATTATAACCTTGCCTTTTCTCGAAGAATAATGTCAAAGACTTTTTTAGTTTCCTATTGGTGTTTTAACAAATTACCACAAAATTAGTAGCTTAAAAACAACACAAACTTATTATCTTACAGTTCTGGAATTTAGAAAAAATCTGTTTCCTTGCCTTTTCCAGCTTCTAGAGCCTGCTTGCATTCCTTGGTTGGTGACCCTCTCTGTGCACCATTCTAACCTCTTTCTTCCATTGTCATATCTCTTACTCTGACTTAACTGATGGTCTTGCCTTCCTCTTAAAAGGACCCTTGTGATTACATTGAGCTCACTGGCATAATCCAGGATAATTTCCCCCATCTGAAGATTCTTAATTAAATCACACCTGCAAGTTCCCTTTTATCATATAAGATAACATATTCAAAAGTTCTGAGGATTAGGATGTGGACATCTTGGCGGGGTGGGAGGGGTGTGCCTTCTTCAGCCTACCACAGGTTCCATATTGATTTTGTATTTTTGTTCTTTGATATTTAGATAGGATGAGAATTCTCTTCTGGAAGTATGTTCTAAAATAGCCTCCTTACTTGAGTACTTTTAGAATCCTTTTTTTCAGATTTTAAGTTGGGCCAGTTGATACATATTTATATCACCAGCTCTTTGATCTCAACATTTTGAGAAAAATGGTGAGGGGCCTGAGGTACAGATATAGCATAGGGAAATTGGTCTCCATGCCATTTTGTTGCATAAATATACCACCAGGAACAAGCTTTCTGGTGCTTATTTTCTGTTCTCATAGGAGAACGTGCCCAGCTTTTTTCCTCGCACTGCTATAAAAAGGGAAGGTCCATGCCTCTTGAGGTGGTGAGGATCATGATTATGATGGTCATGATTATGATGGTAATGCTAATAGTAATAGTGGCTGCCACATATTAAGTGCTTGTTTTCAGCTAATCACCATGATTAAAGCTTCACACATATTGCTTCATCCCCCTTTCCACAAACTTATGAGAAAAGTATCATTGTTTTACTTTTGAGGAAATGAAAGTCACAGAAAGAGTAAATAACCAACTGGGGTCGCATGGAGAGGAATTAGAGCTGTGACAGAGCCTTCAGTTTCACAGTGTGCAAAACTCTCTCTAGGGTTTTCTAGCACAGTTGGTTCAGAATGCTTTGCTATGCATCAATATCTTACCTCTGCCCTTACAAACTGGGATGTTAGCAGTGTTCTCCTCACATATCTTTTGTTAGTACATTTGAAATTGTCTTGTGTTCCAGAGGAGAGGGGTTGTGAATTGGTTCTTATTATTACTACTCAGTATATTCCTATTTGTAGCAGAATGTGACTTCATGTTTTACGAGATATGGACAGCATTATATTTTAGTTTCCAGAGATGGAACGTATTTTCTCCCAACTTTATATGTCTCTGGTCATTTCAGTAAATTTTAAGTAAGAAAGTGGCTGAGATGTTTTTATTCAAGAAGCCATCATTCTAGGAAGTGCCCTAATCTCTCATTTAAAAAAAAATTATTTTTAGATGATTAATGAGCTGTTCACCATGTCCATCATTTATTTCGAACTCTCAAGTTAATGATGATTTATTGTTTGGAATTATTTTGGATCTTTTCTTTTCTGTTATAATTTACTTCATTATCCTGCTGCTCTCAGATGGATTCATTTTATCTTAATTTGGATTAGTAGGTACCCAGTTTTGATTTGATTTGACACATTACTTAGTGAGAGATTTTTTAATCAAATAAACAAAACACTTTCTTTGTTAGGCTTCTGAATATGATCTTCTCAATCTTCTTTTCTTTCTTTGAGACCCCATGGTAATTTAAATAGGCAAGTAGGCTTTCTACTTATGCTTCAGCATTTAAGAAGATCAAATGTATCTTTCTGTGTTATTTTGAAAGGTACTTGGGAGACCTGCACTTTAGCTGCAGCTCTGTCATTATCTGGTTGTGTGGCATTAACTTCCCTTTGTTTTATCTATAAAATGAGGTTGTTGAAACAGCTTTTTCCTTCTTTAAAATTACCTAATTTTTTAGTGGCAAGAGATGAAATACCCTACATCTTGCCTCCAGCAAATGGAAATAAGATGAACATAGTCCCTGTTTGAGATACTAGAGCTCATACGGTAATAATCAAGGACTAATCTTACTATTTAAGAAGGTAACTTTATAACCCAACATTTCACTTGAATGTCATAGAATTTGTCATAGGGAAAACCTCTGTTTGAAAGCCCATGACCTTTCAAGGATAAGGGAGGAAAAAAGTGGTATTCAGACAAACAAAATTCATTCACACTTCACAAGTTCTTATTAATACAGGTTTTCATTTTCCCTAAGAGCCCTTAAAATCTTTGCAGCAGAAGATACTTGATTAGTCATAAAAGCATTTCATAGCACACAGAGCTAATATAAGGGGACAGAGAGTCTAGGAGGAATTAAACCTAGGTCGGAGAGCTGAAATTTGTCATCAGCTGTTCTTGAAGCTTAACACATTATAAATTTATGCACTGCATATGGCAAGTGATGGTGAATTGGAGACTCTAGCAAGCCAGACTTTCTGTATATAAGCATATTTTTCCATGCAGAAGAGAGGAAAATGTAAAGGAATAGCACTGGAGGGAGGTTTTCTTGGTGAGAAAAAAATGTATAGTTATTTAAAAATTTTTTGTGTGATGAAAAGAACATGAATTAAGGTATACAATGTCTCTCTTTAGTTATTACCTTTTTCTTTGTATTAAATTCCTGAGATATTCTGAGGTCCAATATGGTAATTTCATGAGTCAGATTAAAAAGAAGGTTTCCTTAAATATATTCAAATCTCTGCCAAAATCTAAGAGTATAAGGCCCGAATCTGGAAATCACAAAAGTTGTGCATTAATTTGGACAAAGATATATAAAGGCGCAAAAAAAAAAAAAAAAAAAAATCCATGGGCTTGAGATAACGTTCAGGTAAAGAAAAAAATATTTGTCATTAGTGCCTTGTGTTAATGAAAATGAGTAGTTGAGAGCTCCTGGGTACATTTGATACCTTGAGGTCTTGCTGAGAATGCAGCTGCTGGCTCTATATATAGACTTAAATCTGATGCTGAGGGAATAAAAGCATACATACCATAGTAATGAGATTACTGGGACAGCTCCCAAATCGAGACAGCTGAGCCAAATCAATAAATGCATTTTCTTCCCCTTAAAATTGCTGAGCTCATTAGAATGGCCAATATACTTCATGGTTAGACCTCTGGAACTTAGAGACTGTGTGTCCAGCTCCCTCTAGCATTTTGCAGATTAAAAATTTAAATGCAAGGATGATTCCAAAATATGACCACACCATCAAAATTCCAACTTCCCTGGGATAAGCATTCCTATTTCTCTTCTTAAAATTCCCTTATGCATTTTGGGTATGTGGCTTGTACATAGATTAGTATGCTGTGACAGGGGACCATATGGTACAATGGAACTTGTAGAGAATTTTAAGTCATATATTATGAAAATTAGAATCCAAGCCACTCTGTGCGTTAGCTATATGGCCTTCCTGTAGACAGTTTACTACAGATTAAAACAAACTCTCTGTGTAAAACTACAAATTTGGAGATGACAAAGATCTAGAAGTAATTTAAAGGAAATCATTAATGATGTGACTAAATATTCACCTACATGATAAGGCTTGCAACTTTGTGTTTACAATAGAAAATAAAGTACTTAATTGTAGAGGATTGCTTAAATAACATGTGATATGTTTATATGAGGTATTACTATATAAACAAATAATTTGAAAGACTATTTTATGGAATGGAAAGAGGCTCAAGATATATTATTAAGTTAGAAAACAGAATTCACCTAATGGGTATTGTTTGTGTGGTATGATACCATTGTGTGTATGGTTATGTATATACACGCACTCACTATTTATAAAAGCATACACATACATATCATACATAGGAAAGGACATCTACTAAATTATGGACAGCAGGGGCACCTGGGTGGCTCAGTCAGTTAGGCGTCTGCCTTTGGCTCAGGTCATGATCCCAGGGTCCTGGGATTGAGCCCCACGTCAGGCTCCCTGCTCAGTGGGGAGTCTACTTCTCCCTCTCCCTTTGCCCCTTCCCCCTGCTCGTGTTCTCTCTTTCCCTCTCTCTCTGTCTGAAATAAATAAATAAAACCTTAAAAAAATAAATAAATAGTGGATAGCAGTAAATAGTGTGATTATGGATGAGTCTTTTTTCTCCTTGTTGCTTCTCTGTATTACTAAGTTCTTTATAATAGAGTATTGGTTTTATAAAGAATAAAATCAAACAATAATATTTCATAAAATAAAACAAAGCTGAGACTGTTCACCTGAACAAAGAAATATCATAGCACATACATTGGTAAGCGTCATAAGCTACTAAAACAGAAAGTTAGCCTGTGAGCAACGCACATATGACAAAGGCCAGAATGAGCAGGGTACAATAAGGAGACAACAGTCTGAAATGGGATCTGATTAAGGAGACACACAGTGAGTTGTCCAAACTATTCACAGACTCTTTCAAGGGGTTGTCAAATCATAGAGAGGGATAGGTAATTTTGTAATAAGAGACAAACATGGCACTTTTGTCTGGGGCAGCATTTCTGTATCATACCCACTTCTCATATGGAGAAGCAGTAGAATAAAATGGCTAAGTACAAGGTCTGCCATCAGATAGATCTGTGCAAGTCTTTGCTTTACCATCTATTGACCCATGTGACCTTGGTCAACTTCACATTTCTGAAACTTCGTTTCCTCATCCATTAAAGAGGAATAATAATAATAAAACATTTCTATGGCTAAAAAAAAAAAAGGAATAATAATGATCATTAATTCAATCACAGTTAGCACTTACTAAGGGCTTACCACGTTCTAAGTTTTGTTTATAACATCCCCTTAGAAATTGAGACTTGTCTGTAACATAGTGACCAAGGATGTGTTCAATAAGTGCTAGCTAGCAAAACAGCTACACACATAGAAATGGTAATTATTTATTTAACAAACTATCATTTGTATCAACAATTCACACAACTCTATCTTATAAAAGAGGGAGGGATAATAAGATGAATAAGATACTTTCTCTGTTCCTAAGGAATCCACAATTTTGGGTGGAAACAGACATAAGAGGAAGTGCTAAGTAAGGACTCAGTATGAAAGTGGCCAACCTCATAGTGTCAAATTGAACCCAGCCTGTTTATTTTAGAATTCTATCCCAGGGAGTTGTTAATAATGTCATTCTCCGTGGGATCTGGGGATCGGTGCCTATGTAGACCGGGAGCGGTCACCTTCTAGCCCTATTTTCATATAGGAAAAAATTGTAGCAAACATTGACTTCTACTTTGAAGTTAATCATAGAGTTGATATATCCCATTTGACTCAGCTGGGTCTGAAAGTCAAAAAACATTAGTGTCCACTGATAAGAGAAAAAAGTTACTCTATTGTTTTGATTCTCCTTAAAAGATGTAATGTTTCAGATCACACTGCTTAAAAGGGCACTTTCTTTTTCCAAACATGTAAAAAAAAAAAAAAAGGTCTATAAATAAGTGACCTTGGAAGTTCTAAAAACCACATTACCTTGTATTTGCATTTTTTTTCTTATGCTTTTCAAAGTATATTTCCGGTCTTTGGGTCTTTCAACAGTTCTGTGAGGGAGCACAAGCAGTGTTAATCTCATTTTGTTGTTGATGAAAACAAGATACCCAAAGGTCAAATGACTTTCAAAGTCAAATGTGGCAGAACTGGGCTCAGGATCCAGGACTCTCGATTCTCAGCCTTCAATTGTTTTATTTCTACCATACTCAAAATACATTTTAAGACATTTTATAAGGATGATTTATATAATTTATTTATTTGAAGATAGAGCATTAAAGGAGTGCCTCTGATTTTCAGGCTGCTTGACAGAGGTTTTGTGCAAAAGCCATTCTGATATTTCCCAAGCCTGCATTGTGGTCCACTCCTGACACGGACTGTCGGCTGGAGCACATACACCCCGGACCATTCGTCTCCTGAGACATTATGCAATGCACAGAGGAGAATTTGAACAATCCATAATCTCGCTGGACCAAAGATTCAGAACCAGAAGCTCCTAAGAGCCCTGGTTCCAATAATACACCATAGCACTCTGCTAGGCCAGTGGAGAAGGATGATACTGTAATTTGATATTTATTAAAATATCCTTTCTTACTTAACACTTATGCATGGGGTTTATGAATAAAACTAAAGTTGCTTCTCAAAAGAAAGGGTGCAAAGCACATGTTGAAAGACTTTGCATGGTTAATAATGAATAAAACTGTGGAACATTTGGCACCTCTGTTTGGATACAGGGAGACTAAAGTATTATTTTACAGATTTTGCCACATGGGGGAAAATATAGTTTCCAGTTGCAGGATTTAATATATCCATATAATTAAAAAACAGAATAATAAACTTTTCCATTCCCCAAATTTCCACTACTTCAGGAAAGTTAAATAATTTATTCCAGGGGAACCCTGTTAATAACCCAAGAAACCTCATATAATCTAATGTTAATTTTTTTATTTAATATAGCCATGCTATCACTTCATTAAATTTGAAATAAGTCTCTCTCCCTCTTCCTCTCTCCCCACCCCCACAGTAAGAAAGAGAAATGAACTTGCCTTAATGCTAGGCATTTTATATGGATGGTTTTAATTAGTTCTCACATTGGCCCTGTAAGCAGATAACTTGTTGCACTTTGTAAATGAGGAAACTGAAAACATGAAAGATTGTAAACTGGCACAGAGTGGCAGAAGCTGGCTTTGAGCTCAGCTGCCTGACTTCAAAGATTGTTCTCACTTACAGGGGTGCTATTTTGTTGTTGATCTTTAAAATAGAAAAAACCTAGTTGTAACAGCATACTCAGCTTCACCACTGTTCTGCTACCCAGCAAGGGGCAGAACCCAGTAGAAAAAAGGCCTGTCGAGAAAGCCAGAGAGAAATTTAAAGTCTCAGCATGGTCACTCAGAGGCTTGCTGTTTGGCGCAAGTCATTTTGTCTTATTTTTGTACTTCAGTTCCCTTTTATTTAGAATTAGGCAGAGAGCCAGAAGATTGATTAGGTTTCATTTTAATTATAACACTCTTTGCTTCTAATATTCCTCTTAGAGAAACACTGAGCATTTTTTTCATACAAAAAAAGTCTTTTAAAGCAGTAAGCAGACGTCGCAGGCCCCAGAATAGTAGAATTGAAAAATGTTGGCTGCCCTTTAGAGATAAAAGACTGATTGCATTTTGTCCCAAATTATGTTAGAACAGCATTTTATCATTGGCATCTTGCTTTGATGGATCTGAGGCAGCTGTCAGCATGAGCAAGTGGTATTTTCCCTTGACTGAAAGCAGATCACATGAGTGTATACTTTAAAATATTCAAAGAGGAAGGAATTGTGGTTTTCACTATGGATGGTCAAAAGGTCACGATGGTGATGGGGCTGTGCCTTCTGAGGATTATCACCATGGTTACTAGGGCTTCACAGGATGCATTTAATGGCGAACCAAGTGCCTCCTGGTGTGGAGCAGCTGGGGTGCCCTGACAAGGGCATGACCCGAGGCTGGAAACCGAGCCTAAAATCATCAGCCAGTTTTGAAATAAGGGGTTGCCTATAAAGCTGCAGAGTCAAATGCTGTCTCTTAGAATTCTACAAGGATCAATTAATCAAAGAAGCAGGACAGGTCACCCAGGGCAAGATCAGCAACCAGAGATTCTGCTGCAGGTCATTAATACTAAATGTAATAAAAAAAATCTGTGCTCTGTAAAATATTTTTTATCTGTGTCATAGGAATTATATTTTCTTCCACTCATTGAATCATGTCTCACCAAGTACAGTGTATTCATCACCTCTGTGGCATTCTGATGCAATGCCCAGTCAGAAAATTCAGACTTTCTTAAGTGTTTACCCATCCTACATAAAGTTAAATTTATGGACTTTGTACTTGCAGAGTGCTACGTGCTTTGTATGTATTAATTTTTGTCTTCATAACAAGCTTACTAGCTATTTATTGTTGTTTTCTCTACCTTACCGATGAGGAAATTGAGCCACAGAGTTTGAGTGACATGTCCAAGTAGTCTTAGGCAGTAAGTGGTGAAACCAGTGTTTCTACCCACATCTGCCTGACTTCCTGGCATGCGCTCTCTTCCAGTGTCCCAGTCCAAGACCAAATACTATTACTTTCACCTGCCTATTATTTTTTGGCTCATTCCATTCTCCATTTTTCCATGGCCATTGCTTCAGCACAGACCTTCATCAACCCACACCTAGATTATTGCAAAAAGTCTGCTACCCACACCTGGATTATTGCAAAAAGTCCGCTAAATTTGTATTATACCCACAGATTACCCTGCCATTAGAGTGCTCATTATAAATGCATAAAATCCTTCAATCCGGGACCACTACAGATACTATAAAGGCCAAATTCCTTAGCCCACCTACAGTGTTCTTTACGATCTAACTACAACTTGTCTTTGTGGCCTCTTATCAATATTTCCTGCCACTTTTCCTAAGAACATGCCTGGTGTTCACTAACGTCTCGCCCGTTCCTGAACAGAGCATACACATCTACTGTTTCATGTGTTTGAGAGTCTATGCTTAAGGGATTATGAAATGGTAAGCCATCCCAGGGTGCCCTACTTTGTTAGAGGTCGGGCGAAAGGGCAACATTTATAGTGGAACATAGGAAAAAAAAAAACACTTTGTTGTTAATTATTATTTGTTCATGTGCCTAAAATTAATGGAGAGCTTTTGGGTTATTATTATCTCCTGTCAAAGGTCAGGCTGGCTATAAAGTCTACCCCTTGTAGCGCTAGGCATCAGAAGCTGCCTGCCCGTTAGTTAGTGGGGAGCCGAGCAAGCACTTTGCAGACCATACAGTGGAAGGATGCACAGTGGTGAAGCTTAAGCTCAGCAGTAGTGGGTTTGTGCAGAAGCATTCAAAAATCAATGGCTAAAAAAAAAAAAAGAAAAGAAAAGAAAGAAAAAGAAAAAGAAACAATGGCTAAATGCATACAGCTACATACATGTGTTTATAGAACATCACCTAAAGCTATTCACGAACCCATTTATAATTTCAGTAAAATAAAAAGCTTTATCATAACACCTAGTCAAATTCAAATGTAAGTTATAAGCCAAAATGCTTACATTTATTTCTAGGAATTTTATGTTTCTCAAGTTGTATATTCTAACAGGAAAACACAATTTTGGGTATTACTCAAAATATTTGCTCAATGATATTTCTTTAAAACATATTTTTATGAACATTGGGGTGCAGGTTCCCCTTTGGATCACTGTATCTGTATCTTTGGGGTAAATACCTAGTAGTGTAATTGCCCTGATAAATTATTGAACACCACATCTGACACTAATGATGAACTATATGTTGGCTAATTGAATTTGAATAAAAAATAAAATAAAACATTTTTAGCTTATGCTTGATTCATTATTATATTATTATATACCAGTAAACCATATATTATTTACTAATATAGTAAATCATATTAAATTACATATTATTATTATACCAATAAACTTCTCTATAGTTAATAATAAAAACATCAATATTGCCAAGATATCCTAACCCAGCATTTTGTTACATCATCCTTTTTAGATAGCAGATAGCATCTACAGATGTGTTAATATGTTTAAATTAGATGAGCTATTAAATATATTCCAGATACAGTCGTGTAGATTTCTTTCCATTAAGGACTTGTAGAGAAGCATATTATCTACATGATCATTTTCTGCAAGCACAAGTAATTATTATGTTAATATTGTCCTAAATGAAGCTGTCTGAATCTAATAGAAGATGATATTGTGTATGTTTCTTTATTCACTGATCCTGCCACCCCCACATCTTTAACAAAAAAAAAAAACTTAAAGCCTTGATGATAGTTTGAAGTAAATCCATTCTACCCTTTGCTCTCCGAAAGTGAGAAAGACACAGACTAAATTCATTTTGTGGACATTTTGATTGTTTCTATGTGATTTGCCTGCCTGTTAAAAGAGCAAATAGAGACCCTGCTGTTCTCCCATGCCTTCAGTTCATCAGAGACGGTAGTTCAGTTTCAGGTGCTCTGTTAAAATCTAGGGAAGATGATCACACATTATTTTGCTAAATATATCAGTTAAAAATAGTTTTGAAAACAACCAAGGCCAAAACATTTATATGCAACGGAAACCTTTTATACAGTCGGTATTGGGAGTAGAAATAGCATCACTGCTGTTGATACGTAAATTGTCACTGCCTGGTTTTCTCTTTCTAATTTGAGATATGATTCCAACACTGGTGCATCTAAATCAGTAAGATTCAGCAGAAGGACTCCCCCAACTGTGAGTTTTGTATATTGCAAGAGCATGAATATTTCTAAGCTGGAAGAGGGCAATTCTTGAATTTATTGAACTTAAATGTTTGGCAGTTCTTAGGACTGAAGCAATTTTTCCAAATCAGTGTTTTTAGTTGTATGTGTGGTTTTTTTGTTTGTTTGTTTTGTTTTGTTTTTCCCCAATCTAGAAAGATGATTCTACCAATGCACTCCCTGGAGACATTTTGGAATTCTCCATTCTAATACAAATTGATTACTCCTTAAGAGGGAATTCAGTACGTAGTAGGAAATATGAGTTTCTTTAAACATTTTTTCTGGGGTGTTTTTAAGACACTAGGACCTTCTTTTTGTTTTGTGGGCTCCAGTCCCCACTCACCTGACCCCAGTTGGTCATTTGATTGCTGGGTGAGAGAACAGCTCTGAGCCTGTAATAACTTGCTGATTTTACTATAATTTATCACACTTGATTTACAAACACCAGATCTCAGTTCTGAGCTATTTTTTTGCAGCAACATTCTTCAAGAAGATTTGATCCTGCTGCCAGCTCTATACATAAGAAGAAGAGAAAACTGTTTGCATTATGTAGTATCCAAGGTTTACCTACTCCTAAATGAATTTGTTATTAATCGTGGAAATACAAAGAATAAGAATTAACACTCCATTAGCACTTATTACATGCCAGGCATCTAATTGCTTCGTAGATATTAACTCATTTAATCTCTACAACCTCATGAGGCAGGTATGTCATTATTATTCTACTTACCCATGAGGAAACTGCAGCACAGAGAGGTTAAAAGTTATGCCAAAGTTCACATAGCTTGTATTAGTAAGTGATAGAGCAGGATTTGAACTCAGGCAACCTGGTTTCAAGCAAAATTTTAAACCTATGTTCTACTGCCTCTCTTCATTTGAGAAATATGTATTGAGTGCTTACTATATGCTCAACTCAATGCTAAATTCTGAGGTGAACAAAATAGTGTATCTAATTTTACATGGCCCAAAGATTACTGGAAGTTGCAAATGAATAAAGGAGTCACTAAAAGCCTGGTATACTGAGCTAATGTGAAAACATCTTTTCTGAATCAAGCATATATGATCACTAGATAAAATATAATAATTTTTGATGCATAGCCATTAAAAAAGAGAAAGAAAACTCTAAAATCCATCCATGATGGGGGTGCCTGGGTGGCTCACGTCATGATCTCAGGGTTGTGAGATTGAGCCCAGCCTCAGGCTCTGTGCTCAGCACAAAGTCTGCTTGAGATTCTCTCTCTCTCTCTCCCTCTCCCTCTGCTCCTCTCTCTCTCTCTGTGTCAAATAAACAAATAAAGGATTTTTGTTTTTGTTGTTTATTTGACAGAGAGAGAGAGTACAAGCAAGGGGGTGTAGCAGAGGGAGAGGGAGAAGCAGGCTCCCTACAGAGCAGGGAACCTGACATGGGGCTCCATCCCAGGACCTGAGCCAAAGGTAGATGCTTAACTGAATGAGCCACCCAGGTGCCCCTAAACAAATAAAATCTTAAAAAAAAAAAAAAAAAAGAGTCAGCTATGATGAATAATCTCTAAGAGCAATGACCAAAAATCATAACTGAAGGATGCACATGGATATATGGACTTGATCTGGACTTTAATGTTTAGGGCATGAGGTTCTGGCATCCATGTAGAGGGTGGTATCCAGGCTTCAGGCTCTGTGTACTTGGGGAGCTGATACTGAATCATCTGTGTAAAGTTTAGAATACTTAATTCTACCCTATCATAAAATAAATGGGAACTCGACAAATTTCTCCCCCTGGCCTACAGAAATGGTAAGGAAGATTGCTGTGGTTGGGAAAAATGAGAGGTTCCTGCAAGAAATAAGCATCTTCAGCCTGTGTCGCACTCAGATTGTCATCCTAATTCATATTTAATCACATAAAGCAGCCCCCTCCTCACCCCAGCCCATAAATTAAATAGCCTGGAACCAGTGAATTCCCTGTGGTTTTAGAAGAGAGAATATATGAAATAGAGAAATTAAAATTAAATATTCAATGGGAGTTTGAACCCTGATAGTCAGAACTAAAGATGATATTCTTGCTGAGAACATATGATGTAAGTCATCTTGCTGGTATGAGGAAAAAATGGTGGAGAAGGGACCAATGAAAACAAAAAGCAGAACCAGGGAATAGGGTGTAAACTATAAAGTCCTGAAGACATCTAGGGACATCCAGAATACCACCGATTCTGGACTTTTTAGTATGTAAACCAATAAATCCTTTAAAAACACTGGAAGCCACTTTGATATGGGTTTCTGCCATTTGCCACCAGAAGCTCCCACTAATACTTAGAATGTTAAGTACTGAAATTCTATCTTCCAGAAAATTAGTAATAACCCTAGAGTTTGTTCAAATTCCTTTTATCAAATGAGCAAAGGGATTGTAACTGATAAGATCTCCTATTTTGGTCCAAGTAAGTTAAGCTGTGTAACAAACAGCCCCCAAAATCTTATTGACTTTGAACAACAAAATTGTAATTCTCATTCATATTCCTGTTCATCAAGAATTGTTTCTGATGTAGCTCTGTTCTGTCTTCATTCTGGGACCAGGTTGAAAAAACAGCTTCTCTCTGGAACAATTCTTGTATTGTAGCAAAAGGCAAGGAAAAAATGGCAGAGCCAGAAGATAACTCTTGAAGCTTCTACCTGAAGTGATGCACATTACTCATATTTCAGTGGCCAAAGTGAGTGATATGGTCAAACCTGATATCAAAATGGTAGGGAAGTATAATCCTCCTATAAGGAGGGAAATATCAGGAACAATAATAAAATCAGTTAGCGCATATATATATATATATATATATATATATATATATATATATATATAAAATCACATGTTTGAAAATAGCTACATTATTCACATGACCTATGAGAATTAGTGTGATATCCAGGATCTGTTCCGGGAGACCTACCACCCACTGCAGACCTGGGCACCTTTTTCTCAGATTTTCCTAGAAATGTAGCAGACTGACTATTGCCAAAGGGACCACTCCTACTTGCAAACACTGGGTGAAAAGTGAATTGTGGGCCCTGGATTTCATCTGCCATTATTTTGATCTCAGTTGTGCTGTTCAGGAAATTCCTATCCAATACTTTGACAATTGTCTTGCTAGCCCATCTCCCTGGACAGCTCTCAGTGACCTTTTAGCAAGGACAATGTCTTCCATATTATGCATGACAACAATTACTCTACTTTTGGTCTCCTAAGACTTCTGTTCTTTGGAGTATACTCACTGCCAGGTCTCTGTGACAAGACACAGAGGTTTGACATGGACTTACAATATACCTGAAAGAACCTTTTTCCCAGTAACTTCCTACATTGTTAAACCAGTTCTCTCATTCAAACAACTCCTACCTTTACTGAGAGTTCTTCTGGAGGACTACCGGTATTTTCAGTGCTGATGAGCCTCAGTGGGGACTGACTTAGTCCATTACAGACTCCACAAAACAAAGGAACTGGGTTCTCAATCACTTTCCTTATAGGATGCTCTGCCATAATTTTGCCAATATTTCTCTGCAGGCACGGTCCACTTACAAGGTTATGGAAAGAAGTTGTTTTTGTCAGATTAATCAGTGAAGGTCCTGTCACATTTTATCCTCAAGGTAATAACTGTCAGCTTACTGCACAGTAATAAAACTTTTAGAAAGAGCTTCACAAGTGACTCTTTCCTGAAAATCAAAATGTGGTCCAAGGTGACTTGTCTCCACTCACAAAGGAAGATGACCAGAAGCTTATTACAGTTCTGCTCAATCAGGATATCCTCCGCAGGTACCAGTTCCTGCTGGAAAAAGTTGGGGTAAAATACAGGGGAAGATTGTTTTCATCAAATAATATGAAACCTGTTATGAGTTGAATTTTATCCCCATCCCCCTGTCCAAGTGTCCAAGTCCTAATGCCCAGTAGCTCAGAATGCGAACTTATTTGGAAATAATATTTTTTTTAGATTTAATTAGTTAAGATGAGGCTATATTGGAGTAGAGTGGGCCAATACAATCGGTGTCCTTATGAAAGGGGGAAATTTGGGCACAGCATGCACACAGGCAGAATGCCACATAAGCAAGAAAATGGCTATCCACAAGCCAAGGAGAGAGGTCTGGAACAGAATCTCCCCTCAAAGCTATCAGAAGGAATCAACGGTGCTGTGAGCTCGATCTTAGACTTCCAGACTCCAGAACCATGAGACAATAAATTTCTGCTATCTAAGCCACTCTATTTGTGGTGCTTTGTTTTGGCAACCCTAAAAAGCTAATATAAACTCTTAGCACAGAAGAAAAGGGTTCTTAGACCTTCTTACATTTGTATTGGATATTTTTCCTAGGTTTTATGTAATAATTCTAAAATTCTTCTTTTTATTACATACCATAAAAATACTTGAAGATTCACCATACTTCATCATATCACTTACATATTCCAAGTTGTCCTACCTATCTGAAAGTGGTACAAAATTCCTTTGTGTACACGAGCTCACTTGTCTTGGGGAAAAATTGTTCAAATATTTATTATTTAGTGGCTCAGATGGTTCCTAGGATCCTGGGTTGGAGTAGCTGTGGAGTTTGTGATCTGTCCCAAGATACAGGGTTCCAGCAGGAGAGAAAGAGTTTTTAAAATGAGGCTCTGGTCTTCATACGTTCCTGCTAATAATTTAATTCGCTCTGGTACTCCCGTAATCAGTGTTATAGGTGTTCTCCTCAGGGTTTCTATTTTAATTTCGACTTTTCCCACATGGATAAAAGTTTGCTGAATTCTGTTGAGTTTCCTCCAATTTTTAAAAAGCAAGATGGGTGGAATATATTGTCTTCCAAAATAAGCACTGTCAAGGTTCATAAATGTTAAGGTTGTATTAGTAACGAAGCTCATTTGCCTGAAAGTACGAATATTGAAAACAAGAGGTAGCATATTTATAAGTCTCTGTAGTTGGATCTGTGCAGTTGTTTACTATAGGAAATGAGGCCACATACCCCAGGAATTACACTCTTTCAAAAGTAATTTCAATAGCTTTTTGTTTTAGACACTGCTGTGTTACTTGAAAGTCATTTCTGAACTTAAAGCCATATTTTAAAATGACAAACACTTTATATTCAAGATGTTTTTACACTGGAATTGCTGTTCTAAATATCATCCCCTTTACACAATGCTATATACTTCACTACAAAATGTGCAAACATTGTTGCTTTTTTTTTATTTTCAGGAAGACTGCTTTTTTCATTAAGAAAAGACTGTTTCAAAAGGATACATCCTACATGTTTCATGTGTGTAACATTTGTGAGATAACATAATTAAAAAGATGGAGAACAGATTAGTGGTTGCCAGGAGCTAGGGTGGGAGAGGAGATAGGATTGGCTTTAAAGGGGTAACACACAGAAATCTTGCAGTGAGGGTACAGTTGAGTATCTTGATTTTGGTGGTTGTTAAGAAGGCATCTATGTGATAAAGTTGTGAAGATACACACACATACATACAAACACACAAATGAATGCATGTATAACTGGTGACATATGAATAAACTCTATGGATTCTACCAATGTCCAGATTTTGATATTACACTATAGTTGTGTTAGAAGTTAATTTTGGCTGGGGAAGTGTGCAGTGTCTCCTTATACATTTCTTTTTGCAACCTCTTACGAATCTACAAATTTTCAAAATCAAAAGTTAAAAATGTTGAATTGATACAGGTAAAAAAAATACCATGTCTGTCCTGGGAACTAATTAATTGCCTATCTTGGGTCTAGGATTATGTATAAAGAAGGCTCTGATTCCTCACTACACCTTGGGTTCTCTCTACTGCCTTCATGCTCCTATCCACCAGAAGTGGCTGCTATTTCTAACTTGTATAAGATTCTTAGGAATTACATTTCTTTAATTGGGCCAAAAGACCATTTAGACCACAATTAAGGTTTATGTGGACTCTTTATGAAGAAGGGGTTGCCTTCTCTTTCAAGAAGATATGTTCAGTTTTGAATATATCATGAGGACCTTTGGAGATGACTATTCTTTTTTTTAAAGATTTTTTTTTTAATTTATTTATTCATGACAGAGAGAGAGAGAGAGGCAGAGGGAGAAGCAGGCTCCCAAGGAGCAGGGAGCCCGATGCGGGACTCGATCCCGGGACCCCATGAGCCAAAGGCAGATGCTTAAGCAACTGAGCCACTCAGGTGCCCCCTCAACTTAAAATCTTAAATTCAACATTTGGCTTAAGTATTATAATATCTAATTAGGTTACTTTATTTAGGAATGTTTACTAATTTTTTTTCTGTAATATTTATTTCTCTGGTTCCTAGACCTTATCTTCTTTACCTATTAGTCCCTTTCTCTTTATATTACACTCTATTCAACTTAGAACTCATGGCCCATCACTGAAAATATGTTTATAACAAAAATCCCCAACTCATTTGTCTTGTTCTTCTTCTGTTGTATTCATTTAACAAAGCCCAAACTGAGAATTACTCTGCCAGTCCATATGTTTGGGATTGTTCAGCACTGAAACATGCTAGTTGGTGCCTTTAGGAAATCATGGTCTACAACTTCAAATGCCTTCCCATTGCTTAGCAATTACTCATGCATTCCAAGTCTGCCTTCGTTTCCAATTTTCTCAGAAGCTATTTCAAGCATTCTTTCCTATTCTCAAGCCTCCTATTCACTTTATTTTTAGAAAAAGATATAAAAGTCACTAGATGGGAAGGTTCTTAACTTTATAACATCTATGTTCATACTTACCTATCTTCTCCTTCTTTATTGTTTGCAACATTCCTGAACTCCAGATTCTTTCTTTTTCAGCTGATTCAGGGGCATCAATTTAATAACTTCCCTCTCTGAAAATTTATTTTCGGCATCTACTTTATCCTAGAACCTCTGTCTGATCAAGTCTATTCAGTGTTCAAAGAAAAAAAAAAGAATAAACAAATCTTTCCCTATCCCATTTTTTCTCCAAACATTGTTTTCTTCTCTTTTACAGCTCTCTTCTTTAAAATATATATAGATATATAATCTTAAGTTGTACTAAATAAATATCTTAATTAGGAAATGTATATCTCAGAGAATCTCTAAAGGGAATAAGTAGAGTTTATTTACTTCTGGATTCTCTACAGTTTGCTCTGCTAGCTGCCTTGGAAACCTTGATACTAATTATTGTCTGCGAGACAATATAGTTCAGTGACTTTTGTCCACTTTGAGCCTCCCTATAACCAGGTCAGCCCCCCACAGATCTTACTGTGGTCTAATACGGGAAACTCAACCAGGACCTCATTCCATCTTACTCTTCCTCAAATATAAATCATAAAAAAAAAAAGACCTAACTCAACTTCCTGCTTACAAAATATTTATTATTACCACAGCTCATAATGTTTTTAAAAGCCTTAGCTGTAACATGGCATTGACAACAACTTTTTTTTTTCTGTTGGGAAAAAATAATCAAAGCATTTAAAAAAGGATGAGTCATGACAGCAAGGGAGTACCTAAATAAGAAAAGGGAATGTGACACCAGATGGAATCTGTTTAATTGTAAAAGTGGTATTTTCCTATAATTTATGACATAGCAGCTGATTCTCAGAGAGTCAACAATTTTATGAGAACTGGAAAACCACTCCTCAAAAAGAAAAATAAATAAATAAAAGCTATCTCAAAGGCAATTGGTAAGTTTATCTGGGAGAGCAAAAACATGTCTATAATCAAAAAGGGATGCTCTCAACCAATTAGTTTTATTTATTTATTTATTTATTTATTTGAGAAAGAGAGTGAGAGAGGGAGTACACAAGTGGGGGGGAGGGGCAGAGGGAGAGGGAGAAGCAGAGTCCTCACCGAGCAGGGAGGCCGATATGGGGCTCGATCCCAGGACCCTGAGATCATGACCTGAGCCAAAGACAGACGCTTAACCAACTGAGCCACCCAGGTGCCCCTCAACCAATTAGTGTTATTAAAAATGCTTTTGTACTATTTCTTTAAACACTGTACATGTTTTCACTGTATATGGAACCATCTTTATGTTTTATATCTGCACAGCAACAGTTATTGCTGGTCAGAGACACCTTCAGCATCTATAATTCTGTACTTTCCTCTAGTGTTACATTTTGGCATGTTGACAATTATTGTAATTATTATAAAAACATATCTGCTTCTTAAAGACATGCTCCATTTTGTTGATTATTCCTGTTCAGGGTTGATCTTTGATCATCTTTAAACCTGCAGCCTCTGACCCAGAGCATAGAACTAAGTGGACAGTCTTCACATAGCCATGAAATTCAGTTAAATTGCTCAATACCTAATTCCCATTCATTTGGGAATTACTACTCACATAGCTTTCAGGCTCTTTTCATACTACCTACTTCCATCCAAACTACTCTTGCCCAACAAAGATTTGTGAGGAATATCTTCATTTAAACTTTTCAACTAATTGAATATTCAAGAATTTTCAGAGTATCTTGAAATATTTTGGGTAGGGTGACCAACTCATCTTGGTTTACCCAGGACTTTGCTGATTTTAAAGATTTTATTTATTTAGTCAGAGAGATAGAGAGAGAGGGCACACAAGCAGGGGGAGCAGCATGCAGAGGGAGAGGCAGGCTCCCTGCTGGGCAAAGAGTCCCATGGGGTACTGGATCCGGGGACTCTGAAATCATGACCTGAGCCCAAGGCAGATGCTTAACTGACTGACTTGCCCAGGTGCCCCACTTTCCTGGTTTTAAAACTGAAAGTCCCTGGGGTGCCTGGGTGGCTCAGTCGTTAAGTGTCTGCCTTTGACTCGGATCATGATCCCAGAGTCCTGGGATCGAGCCCCACATCAGGCTCCCTGATCAGCCGGGAGCCTGCTTCTCCCTCTTCCACTCCCCCTGCTTGTGTTTCCTCTCTAGCTGTCTCTCTTTGTGTCAAATAAATAAATCTTTAAAAAAAAATTAAAAAAAAAAAAATAAAACTGAAAGTCCCATACCCCAAGAACCCACTCAGTCCTGGGTAAACTGTAGAGTTGGTCACCCTAACCTCAGAACATCCTGCATTTACAAAAACTGTTGAAAAATCCGTGTTCCATATATTTATTTCATATGTGCATGTGGAAATGATCAAATCTTAATAAAACTAGACTAATTATTTTAGCACTGCAGTTGACTATTGTCATTTATCATAAAACCATTCAGTAAAATCTGGTAAGATGTTACATAGTCCAGAAAACAGGCTTCCTGTGGATGGCACCGTGGTGTGTCTCTCAATTGAGATATTTTCAGTTGTTTAGCCTTGGTTAATTATGCCACATAGGTGATGGATAGAGCTTCTGGTATCAGTGAAGTAATGAGATATTTGCTACTTGTTTTTGTGAGTCAGGAAGAAATACGATGTGATCATAGTGATGGGACTAATTTACATCTAACTCCATATTCATGCTAACCTTCATTTCCCTCTAAGTAGATTAATGTTGTATTAGTGCCTTTGTGGTGAATAAAATTGCTACAAACAAATGCAATATTATTTGTTCTTTTATTAAAAAAATGACTAGACATTTTGGTCAAATTGGTTGAACTGCTCGTGTGTAAAAATATAGGCAGCTCTGATAAAAATTACTGTTACGTGCAAACAAATTAAGCGTGACTAAAATATGAAAACTCGGGGGCGGAGCAAGATGGCAGAGGAGTAGGAGACCTGGATTTCGTCTCCTCTCAGGAATTCAGCTGGATAGGGATCAAACCATTCTGAACACCTACAGACCCAACAGGAGATCGAAGAAAGGAATAGCAACAACTCTCTGAACAGAAAAGCGACCACTTCTGGAAGGTAGGACG